>NW_027189684.1:0-110150 GCF_040958095.1 Procambarus clarkii
AAATATTGCCTAATTCGATGATATTTTGTTTAAGTCACATAAAGGAAAATGGGATGATAAACGTCAAAATATTGCTAAATTCGATGATTTTTCGTACGAAACAAAATGCAAGAAAACTTGCTTAAATGCAATATTATGCGAAATTCTGAGATTTGAAGGCCAAATCACATATCGTGATACTACATGAAATAGAATCGAAATATTGGTTAAAATGAATATATTTACGTAGTATCAAACTACATGAAAAACGTGAAAAAGTCACTATTTAACCATATTTGAGGATTTTAACTTCAAATCATAGAGCGAGGTTTCGTATTATTTAGATCCAAGAAAACACATATAACAATGTTGTTTCCAATACAAATGATAAAAATGAATGTGTTTTCATTAGAATTAACTAAAATGTTCTTGATTTTCCGTTTATATTACCGAGGGAAGATGTACACGTAAAACCGCTCTAATCCGGCTGAAACGTCGATATATGCAATAAAAACCGAACTTCTCCCCTTTTCATTATCTTACTCAGTATTTTAACGAGAAACAAATAGATGATTGAAAATGAAGTATTTAAGGTTATTATCTAATCAATTATGTGTTTGCATCATTTTTATCGTATATATATGAATTAATACCCATAGACTGAAAATTCACAAAAACGTGGAAAACGGCAAAATATTGCCTAATTCGATGATATTTTGTTTAAGTCACATAAAGGAAAAGGGGATGATAAACATCAAAATATTGCTAAATTCAATGATTTTTCGTACGAAACAAAAGGCAAGAAAACTTGCTTAAAATGCAATATTATGCGAAATTCTGAGATTTGAAGGCCAAATCACATATCGTGATACTACATGAAATAGTATCGAAATAGTGGTAAAAATGAATATATTTACGTAATATCAAACTACATGAAAAACGTGAAAAAAGTCAATATTTAACCATATTTGAGGATTTTAACTTCAAATCATAGAGCGAGGTTTCGTATTATTTAGATCCAATAATAGACATATGACAATGTTGTTTCCAATATAAATTATAAAAATCAATGTGTTTTCATTAGAATTAACTAAAATGTTCTTGATTTTCCGTTTATATTACCGAGGGAAGATGTACACGTAAAACCGCTCTAATCCGGCTGAAACGTCGATATATGCAATAAAAACCGAGCTTCTCCCCTTTTCATTATCTTACTCAGTATTTTAACGAGAAACAAATAGATGATTGAAAATGAAGTATTTAAGGTTATTATCTAATCAATTATGTGTTTGCATCATTTTTATCGTATATATATGAATTAATACCCATAGACTGAAAATTCACAAAAACGTGGAAAACGGCAAAATATTGCCTAATTCGATGATATTTTGTTTAAGTCACATAAAGGAAAAGGGGATGATAAACATCAAAATATTGCTAAATTGAATGATTTTTCGTACGAAACAAAAGGCAAGAAAACTTGCTTAAAATGCAATATTATGCGAAATTCTGAGATTTGAAGGCCAAATCACATATCGTGATACTACATGAAATAGTATCGAAATATTGGTAAAAATGAATATATTTACTACAAACTTTATATCAAATATTTATATCAAACTACATAAAAAACGTGAAAAAATTCAATATTTAACCATATATGAGGATTTTAACTTCAAATCATAGAGCGAGGTTTCGTATTATTTAGATCCAAGAAAAGACATGACAGTGTTGTTACCAATACAAATGATAAAAATCAATGTGTTTTCATTAGTATTAACTAAAATGTTCCTGATTTTCTGTTTATATTACCGATGGAAGATGTACACGAAAATCGCTCTATTCCGGCTGAAACGTCGATATATGCAATAAAAACAGAACTTCTCCCCTTTTCAATATCTTACTCAGTATTTTAACGAGAAACAAATAGTTGATTGAAAATGAAGTATTTAAGGTTATTATCTAATCAATTATGTGTTTGCATAATTTTTATCGTATATATATGAATTAATACCCATAGACTGAAAATTCACAAAAACGTGGAAAAACCGCAAAATATTGCCTAATTCGATGATATTTTGTTTAAATCAAATAAAGGAAAAGGGGATGATAAACGTCAAAATATTGCTAAATTCGATGATTTTTCGTACGAAACAAAATGCAAGAAAACTTGCTTAAAATGCAATATTATGCGAAATTCTGAGATTTGAAGGCCAAATCACATATCGTGAAACTACATGAAATAGAATCGAAATATTAGTAAAACTCAATATATTTACGTAGTATCAAACTACATGAAAAACGTGAAAAAAGTCACTATTTAACCATATTTGAGGATTTTAACTTCAAATCATATAGAGAGGTTTCGTATTATTTAGATCCAAGAAAAGACATATGACAATGTTGTTTCCAATACAAATGATAAAAATGAATGTGTTTTCATTAGAATTAACTAAAATGTTCCTGATTTTCGTTTATATTACCGAGGGAAGATGTACACGTAAAACCGCTCTAATCCGGCTGAAACGTCGATATATGCAATAAAAACCGAACTTCTCCCCTTTTCAATATCTTACTCAGTATTTTACGAGAAACAAATAGATGATTGAAAATGAAGTATTTAAGGTTATTATCTAATCAATTATGTGTTTGCATAATTTTTATCGTATATATATGAAATAATACCCATTGAGTGAAAATTCACAAAAACGTGGAAAAACCGCAAAATATTGCCTAATTCGATGATATTTTGTTTAAATCAAATAAAGGAAAAGGGGATGATAAACGTCAAAATATTGCTAAATTCGATGATATTTCGTACGAAACAAAAGGCAAGAAAACTTGCTTAAAATGCAATATTATGCGAAATTCTGAGATTTGAAGGCCAAATCACATATCGTGATACTACATGAAATAGAATCTAAATATTGGTAAAAATGAATATATTTACGTAGTATCAAACTACATGAAAAACGTGAAAAAAGTCACTATTTAACCATATTTGAGGATTTTAACTTCAAATCATAGAGCGAGGTTTCGTATTATTTAGATCCAAGAAAAGACATATGACAATGTTGTTTCCAATAGAAATGATAAAAATCAATGTTTTTTCATTAGTATTAACTAAAATGTTCCTGATTTTACGTTTATATTACCGATGGAAGATGTACACGAAAATCGTTCTATTCCGGCTGAAACGTCGATATATGCAATAAAAACAGAACTTCTCCCCTTTTCATTATCTTACTCAGTATTTTAACGAGAAACAAATAGATGATTGAAAATGAAGTATTTAAGGTTATTATCTAATCAATTATGTGTTTGCATCATTTTTATCGTATATATATGAATTAATACCCATAGACTGAAAATTCACAAAAACGTGGAAAACGGCAAAATATTGCCTAATTCGATGATATTTTGTTTAAGTCACATAAAGGAAAAGGGGATGATAAACATCAAAATATTGCTAAATTGAATGATTTTTCGTACGAAACAAAAGGGAAGAAAACTTGCTTAAAATGCAATATTATGCGAAATTCTGAGATTTGAAGGCCAAATCACATATCGTGATACTACATGAAATAGTATCGAAATATTGGTAAAAATGAATATATTTACTACAAACTTTATATCAAATATTTATATCAAACTACATAAAAAACGTGAAAAAATTCAATATTTAACCATATATGAGGATTTTAACTTCAAATCATAGAGCGAGGTTTCGTATTATTTAGATCCAAGAAAAGACATGACAGTGTTGTTACCAATACAAATGATAAAAATCAATGTGTTTTCATTAGTATTAACTAAAATGTTCCTGATTTTCTGTTTATATTACCGATGGAAGATGTACACGAAAATCGCTCTATTCCGGCTGAAACGTCGATATATGCAATAAAAACAGAACTTCTCCCCTTTTTAATATCTTACTCAGTATTTTAACGAGAAACAAATAGTTGATTGAAAATGAAGTATTTAAGGTTATTATCTAATCAATTATGTGTTTGCATAATTTTTATCGTATATATATGAATTAATACCCATAGACTGAAAATTCACAAAAACGTGGAAAAACCGCAAAATATTGCCTAATTCGATGATATTTTGTTTAAATCAAATAAAGGAAAAGGGGATGATAAACGTCAAAATATTGCTAAATTCGATGATTTTTCGTACGAAACAAAATGCAAGAAAACTTGCTTAAAATGCAATATTATGCGAAATTCTGAGATTTGAAGGCCAAATCACATATCGTGAAACTACATGAAATAGAATCGAAATATTAGTAAAACTCAATATATTTACGTAGTATCAAACTACATGAAAAACGTGAAAAAAGTCACTATTTAACCATATTTGAGGATTTTAACTTCAAATCATATAGAGAGGTTTCGTATTATTTAGATCCAAGAAAAGACATATGACAATGTTGTTTCCAATACAAATGATAAAAATGAATGTGTTTTCATTAGAATTAACTAAAATGTTCCTGATTTTCGTTTATATTACCGAGGGAAGATGTACACGTAAAACCGCTCTAATCCGGCTGAAACGTCGATATATGCAATAAAAACCGAACTTCTCCCCTTTTCAATATCTTACTCAGTATTTTACGAGAAACAAATAGATGATTGAAAATGAAGTATTTAAGGTTATTATCTAATCAATTATGTGTTTGCATAATTTTTATCGTATATATATGAAATAATACCCATTGAGTGAAAATTCACAAAAACGTGGAAAAACCGCAAAATATTGCCTAATTCGATGATATTTTGTTTAAATCAAATAAAGGAAAAGGGGATGATAAACGTCAAAATATTGCTAAATTCGATGATATTTCGTACGAAACAAAAGGCAAGAAAACTTGCTTAAAATGCAATATTATGCGAAATTCTGAGATTTGAAGGCCAAATCACATATCGTGATACTACATGAAATAGAATCTAAATATTGGTAAAAATGAATATATTTACGTAGTATCAAACTACATGAAAAACGTGAAAAAAGTCACTATTTAACCATATTTGAGGATTTTAACTTCAAATCATAGAGCGAGGTTTCGTATTATTTAGATCCAAGAAAAGACATATGACAATGTTGTTTCCAATAGAAATGATAAAAATCAATGTTTTTTCATTAGTATTAACTAAAATGTTCCTGATTTTACGTTTATATTACCGATGGAAGATGTACACGAAAATCGTTCTATTCCGGCTGAAACGTCGATATATGCAATAAAAACAGAACTTCTCCCCTTTTCATTATCTTACTCAGTATTTTAACGAGAAACAAATAGATGATTGAAAATGAAGTATTTAAGGTTATTATCTAATCAATTATGTGTTTGCATCATTTTTATCGTATATATATGAATTAATACCCATAGACTGAAAATTCACAAAAACGTGGAAAACGGCAAAATATTGCCTAATTCGATGATATTTTGTTTAAGTCACATAAAGGAAAAGGGGATGATAAACATCAAAATATTGCTAAATTGAATGATTTTTCGTACGAAACAAAAGGGAAGAAAACTTGCTTAAAATGCAATATTATGCGAAATTCTGAGATTTGAAGGCCAAATCACATATCGTGATACTACATGAAATAGTATCGAAATATTGGTAAAAATGAATATATTTACTACAAACTTTATATCAAATATTTATATCAAACTACATAAAAAACGTGAAAAAATTCAATATTTAACCATATATGAGGATTTTAATTTCAAATCATAGAGCGAGGTTTCGTATTATTTAGATCCAAGAAAAGACATGACAGTGTTGTTACCAATACAAATGATAAAAATCAATGTGTTTTCATTAGTATTAACTAAAATGTTCCTGATTTTCTGTTTATATTACCGATGGAAGATGTACACGAAAATCGCTCTATTCCGGCTGAAACGTCGATATATGCAATAAAAACAGAACTTCTCCCCTTTTCAATATCTTACTCAGTATTTTAACGAGAAACAAATAGTTGATTGAAAATGAAGTATTTAAGGTTATTATCTAATCAATTATGTGTTTGCATAATTTTTATCGTATATATATGAATTAATACCCATAGACTGAAAATTCACAAAAACGTGGAAAAACCGCAAAATATTGCCTAATTCGATGATATTTTGTTTAAATCAAATAAAGGAAAAGGGGATGATAAACGTCAAAATATTGCTAAATTCGATGATTTTTCGTACGAAACAAAATGCAAGAAAACTTGCTTAAAATGCAATATTATGCGAAATTCTGAGATTTGAAGGCCAAATCACATATCGTGAAACTACATGAAATAGAATCGAAATATTAGTAAAACTCAATATATTTACGTAGTATCAAACTACATGAAAAACGTGAAAAAAGTCACTATTTAACCATATTTGAGGATTTTAACTTCAAATCATATAGAGAGGTTTCGTATTATTTAGATCCAAGAAAAGACATATGACAATGTTGTTTCCAATACAAATGATAAAAATGAATGTGTTTTCATTAGAATTAACTAAAATGTTCCTGATTTTCGTTTATATTACCGAGGGAAGATGTACACGTAAAACCGCTCTAATCCGGCTGAAACGTCGATATATGCAATAAAAACCGAACTTCTCCCCTTTTCAATATCTTACTCAGTATTTTACGAGAAACAAATAGATGATTGAAAATGAAGTATTTAAGGTTATTATCTAATCAATTATGTGTTTGCATAATTTTTATCGTATATATATGAAATAATACCCATTGAGTGAAAATTCACAAAAACGTGGAAAAACCGCAAAATATTGCCTAATTCGATGATATTTTGTTTAAATCAAATAAAGGAAAAGGGGATGATAAACGTCAAAATATTGCTAAATTCGATGATATTTCGTACGAAACAAAAGGCAAGAAAACTTGCTTAAAATGCAATATTATGCGAAATTCTGAGATTTGAAGGCCAAATCACATATCGTGATACTACATGAAATAGAATCTAAATATTGGTAAAAATGAATATATTTACGTAGTATCAAACTACATGAAAAACGTGAAAAAAGTCACTATTTAACCATATTTGAGGATTTTAACTTCAAATCATAGAGCGAGGTTTCGTATTATTTTGATCCAAGAAAAGACATATGACAATGTTGTTTCCAATAGAAATGATAAAAATCAATGTTTTTTCATTAGTATTAACTAAAATGTTCCTGATTTTACGTTTATATTACCGATGGAAGATGTACACGAAAATCGTTCTATTCCGGCTGAAACGTCGATATATGCAATAAAAACAGAACTTCTCCCCTTTTCATTATCTTACTCAGTATTTTAACGAGAAACAAATAGATGATTGAAAATGAAGTATTTAAGGTTATTATCTAATCAATTATGTGTTTGCATCATTTTTATCGTATATATATGAATTAATACCCATAGACTGAAAATTCACAAAAACGTGGAAAACGGCAAAATATTGCCTAATTCGATGATATTTTGTTTAAGTCACATAAAGGAAAAGGGGATGATAAACATCAAAATATTGCTAAATTGAATGATTTTTCGTACGAAACAAAAGGGAAGAAAACTTGCTTAAAATGCAATATTATGCGAAATTCTGAGATTTGAAGGCCAAATCACATATCGTGATACTACATGAAATAGTATCGAAATATTGGTAAAAATGAATATATTTACTACAAACTTTATATCAAATATTTATATCAAACTACATAAAAAACGTGAAAAAATTCAATATTTAACCATATATGAGGATTTTAACTTCAAATCATAGAGCGAGGTTTCGTATTATTTAGATCCAAGAAAAGACATGACAGTGTTGTTACCAATACAAATGATAAAAATCAATGTGTTTTCATTAGTATTAACTAAAATGTTCCTGATTTTCTGTTTATATTACCGATGGAAGATGTACACGAAAATCGCTCTATTCCGGCTGAAACGTCGATATATGCAATAAAAACAGAACTTCTCCCCTTTTCAATATCTTACTCAGTATTTTAACGAGAAACAAATAGTTGATTGAAAATGAAGTATTTAAGGTTATTATCTAATCAATTATGTGTTTGCATAATTTTTATCGTATATATATGAATTAATACCCATAGACTGAAAATTCACAAAAACGTGGAAAAACCGCAAAATATTGCCTAATTCGATGATATTTTGTTTAAATCAAATAAAGGAAAAGGGGATGATAAACGTCAAAATATTGCTAAATTCGATGATTTTTCGTACGAAACAAAATGCAAGAAAACTTGCTTAAAATGCAATATTATGCGAAATTCTGAGATTTGAAGGCCAAATCACATATCGTGAAACTACATGAAATAGAATCGAAATATTAGTAAAACTCAATATATTTACGTAGTATCAAACTACATGAAAAACGTGAAAAAAGTCACTATTTAACCATATTTGAGGATTTTAACTTCAAATCATAGAGAGAGGTTTCGTATTATTTAGATCCAAGAAAAGACATATAACAATGTTGTTTCCAATACAAATGAAAAAAATGAATGTGTTTTCATTAGAATTAACTAAAATGTTCTTGATTTTCCGTTTATATTACCGAGGGAAGATGTACACGTAAAACCGCTCTAATCCGGCTGAAACGTCGATATATGCAATAAAAACCGAACTTCTCCCCTTTTCATTATCTTACTCAGTATTTTAACGAGAAACAAATAGATGATTGAAAATGAAGTATTTAAGGTTATTATCTAATCAATTATGGGATTGCATCATTTTTATTGTATATATATGAATTAATACCCATAGACTGAAAATTCACAAAAACGTGAAAACGGCAAAATATTGCCTAATTCGATGATATTTTGTTTAAGTCACATAAAGGAAAAGAGGATGATAAACGTCAAAATATTGCTAAATTCGATTATTTTTCGTACGAAACAAAATGCAAGAAAACTTGCTTAAAATGCAATATTATGCGAAATTCTGAGATTTGAAGGCCAAATCACATATCGTGATACTACATGAAATAGAATCGAAATATTGGTAAAACTCAATATATTTACGTAGTATCAAACTACATGAAAAACGTGAAAAAAGTCACTATTTAACCATATTTGAGGATTTTAACTTCAAATCATAGAGAGAGGTTTCGTATTATTTAGATCCAAGAAAAGACATATGACAATGTTGTTTCCAATACAAATGATAAAAATGAATGTTTTCATTAGAATTAACTAAAATGTTCCTGATTTTCCGTTTATATTACCGAGGGAAGATGTACACGTAAAACCGCTCTAATACGGCTGAAACGTCGATATATGCAATAAAAACCGAACATCTCCCCTTTTCATTATCTTACTCAGTATTTTAACGAGAAACAAATAGTTGATTGAAAATGAAGTATTTAAGGTTATTATCTAATCAATTATGTGTTTGCATAATTTTTATCGTATATATATGAATTAATACCCATAGACTGAAAATTCACAGAAACGTGGAAAACGGCAAAATATTGCCTAATTCGATGATATTTTGTTTAAGTCACATAAAGGAAAAGGGGATGATAAACGTCAAAATATTGCTAAATTCGATGATTTTTCGTACGAAACAAAAGGCAAGAAAACTTGCTTAAAATGCAATATTATGCGAAATTCTGAGATTTGAAGGCCAAATCACATATCGTGATACTACATGAAATAGTATCGAAATATTGGTAAAAATGAATATATTTACGTAATATCAAACTACATGAAAAACGTGAAAAAAGTCAATATTTAACCATATTTGAGGATTTTAACTTCAAATCATAGAGCGAGGTTTCGTATTATTTAGATCCAAGAATAGACATATGACAATGTTGTTTCCAATATAAATTATAAAAATCAATGTGTTTTCATTAGAATTAACTAAAATGTTCTTGATTTTCCGTTTATATTACCGAGGGAAGATGTACACGTAAAACCGCTCTAATCCGGCTGAAACGTCGATATATGCAATAAAAACCGAACTTCTCCCCTTTTCATTATCTTACTCAGTATTTTAACGAGAAACAAATAGATGATTGAAAATGAAGTATTTAAGGTTATTATGTAATCAATTATGTGTTTGCATCATTTTTATCGTATATATATGAATTAATACCCATAGACTGAAAATTCACAAAAACGTGGAAAACGGCAAAATATTGCCTAATTCGATGATATTTTGTTTAAGTCACATAAAGAAAAAGGGGATGATAAACGTCAAAATATTGCTAAATTCGATGATTTTTCGTACGAAACAAAAGGCAAGAAAACTTGCTTAAAATGCAATATTATGCGAAATTCTGAGATTTGAAGGCCAAATCACATATCGTGATACTACATGAAATAGTATCGAAATATTGGTAAAAATGAATATATTTACGTTATATCAAACTACATGAAAAACGTGAAAAAAGTCAATATTTAACCATATATGAGGATTTTAACTTCAAATCATAGAGCGAGGTTTCGCATTATTTAGATCCAAGAAAAGACATATGACAGTGTTGTTACCAATACAAATGATAAAAATCAATGTGTTTTCATTGGTATTAACTAAAATGTTCCTGATTTTCCGTTTATATTACCGATGGAAGATATACACGAAAATCGCTCTATTCCGGCTGAAACGTCGATATATGCAATAAAAATCGAACTTCTTCCCTTTTCAATATCTTACTCAGTATTTTAACGAGAAACAAATAGATGATTGAAAATGAAGTATTTAAGGTTATTATCTAATCAATTATGGGTTTGCATCATTTTTATTGTATATATATGAATTAATACCCATAGACTGAAAATTCACAAAAACGTGAAAACGGCAAAATATTGCCTAATTCGATGATATTTTGTTTAAGTCACATAAAGGAAAAGAGGATGATAAACGTCAAAATATTGCTAAATTCGATTATTTTTCGTACGAAACAAAATGCAAGAAAACTTGCTTAAAATGCAATATTATGCGAAATTCTGAGATTTGAAGGCCAAATCACATATCGTGATACTACATGAAATAGAATCGAAATATTGGTAAAACTCAATATATTTACGTAGTATCAAACTACATGAAAAACGTGAAAAAAGTCACTATTTAACCATATTTGAGGATTTTAACTTCAAATCATAGAGAGAGGTTTCGTATTATTTAGATCCAAGAAAAGACATATGACAATGTTGTTTCCAATACAAATGATAAAAATGAATGTTTTCATTAGAATTAACTAAAATGTTCCTGATTTTCCGTTTATATTACCGAGGGAAGATGTACACGTAAAACCGCTCTAATACGGCTGAAACGTCGATATATGCAATAAAAACCGAACATCTCCCCTTTTCATTATCTTACTCAGTATTTTAACGAGAAACAAATAGTTGATTGAAAATGAAGTATTTAAGGTTATTATCTAATCAATTATGTGTTTGCATAATTTTTATCGTATATATATGAATTAATACCCATAGACTGAAAATTCACAGAAACGTGGAAAACGGCAAAATATTGCCTAATTCGATGATATTTTGTTTAAGTCACATAAAGGAAAAGGGGATGATAAACGTCAAAATATTGCTAAATTCGATGATTTTTCGTACGAAACAAAAGGCAAGAAAACTTGCTTAAAATGCAATATTATGCGAAATTCGGAGATTTGAAGGCCAAATCACATATCGTGATACTACATGAAATAGTATCGAAATATTGGTAAAAATGAATATATTTACGTAATATCAAACTACATGAAAAACGTGAAAAAAGTCAATATTTAACCATATTTGAGGATTTTAACTTCAAATCATAGAGCGAGGTTTCGTATTATTTAGATCCAAGAATAGACATATGACAATGTTGTTTCCAATATAAATTATAAAAATCAATGTGTTTTCATTAGAATTAACTAAAATGTTCTTGATTTTCCGTTTATATTACCGAGGGAAGATGTACACGTAAAACCGCTCTAATCCGGCTGAAACGTCGATATATGCAATAAAAACCGAACTTCTCCCCTTTTCATTATCTTACTCAGTATTTTAACGAGAAACAAATAGATGATTGAAAATGAAGTATTTAAGGTTATTATCTAATCAATTATGTGCTTGCATCATTTTTATCGTATATATATGAATTAATACCCATAGACTGAAAATTCACAAAAACGTGGAAAACGGCAAAATATTGCCTAATTCGATGATATTTTGTTTAAGTCACATAAAGAAAAAGGGGATGATAAACGTCAAAATATTGCTAAATTCGATGATTTTTCGTACGAAACAAAAGGCAAGAAAACTTGCTTAAAATGCAATATTATGCGAAATTCTGAGATTTGAAGGCCAAATCACATATCGTGATACTACATGAAATAGTATCGAAATATTGGTAAAAATGATTATATTTACGTTATATCAAACTACATGAAAAACGTGAAAAAAGTCAATATTTAACCATATATGAGGATTTTAACTTCAAATCATAGAGCGAGGTTTCGCATTATTTAGATCCAAGAAAAGACATATGACAGTGTTGTTACCAATACAAATGATAAAAATCAATGTGTTTTCATTGGTATTAACTAAAATGTTCCTGATTTTCCGTTTATATTACCGATGGAAGATATACACGAAAATCGCTCTATTCCGTCTGAAACGTCGATATATGCAATAAAAATCGAACTTCTTCCCTTTTCAATATCTTACTCAGTATTTTAACGAGAAACAAATAGATGATTGAAAATGAAGTATTTAAGGTTATTATCTAATCAATTATGGGTTTGCATCATTTTTATTGTATATATATGAATTAATACCCATAGACTGAAAATTCACAAAAACGTTAAAACGGCAAAATATTGCCTAATTCGATGATATTTTGTTTAAGTCACATAAAGGAAAAGAGAATGATAAACGTCAAAATATTGCTAAATTCGATTATTTTTCGTACGAAACAAAATGCAAGAAAACTTGCTTAAAATGCAATATTATGCGAAATTCTGAGATTTGAAGGCCAAATCACATATCGTGATACTACATGACATAGAATCGAAATATTGGTAAAACTCAATATATTTACGTAGTATCAAACTACATGAAAAACGTGAAAAAAGTCACTATTTAACCATATTTGAGGATTTTAACTTCAAATCATAGAGAGAGGTTTCGTATTATTTAGATCCAAGAAAAGACATATGACAATGTTGTTTCCAATACAAATGATAAAAATGAATGTTTTCATTAGAATTAACTAAAATGTTCCTGATTTTCCGTTTATATTACCGAGGGAAGATGTACACGTAAAACCGCTCTAATCCGGCTGAAACGTCGATATATGCAATAAAAACCGAACTTCTCCCCTTTTCATTATCTTACTCAGTATTTTAACGAGAAACAAATAGTTGATTGAAAATGAAGTATTTAAGGTTATTATCTAATCAATTATGTGTTTGCATAATTTTTATCGTATATATATGAATTAATACCCATAGACTGAAAATTCACAGAAACGTGGAAAACGGCAAAATATTGCCTAATTCGATGATATTTTGTTTAAGTCACATAAAGGAAAAGGGGATGATAAACGTCAAAATATTGCTAAATTCGATGATTTTTCGTACGAAACAAAAGGCAAGAAAACTTGCTTAAAATGCAATATTATGCGAAATTCTGAGATTTGAAGGCCAAATCACATATCGTGATACTACATGAAATAGTATCGAAATATTGGTAAAAATGAATATATTTACGTAATATCAAACTACATGAAAAACGTGAAAAAAGTCAATATTTAACCATATTTGAGGATTTTAACTTCAAATCATAGAGCGAAGTTTCGTATTATTTAGATCCAAGAATAGACATATGACAATGTTGTTTCCAATATAAATTATAAAAATCAATGTGTTTTCATTAGAATTAACTAAAATGTTCTTGATTTCCGTTTATATTACCGAGGGAAGATGTACACGTAAAACCGCTCTAATCCGGCTGAAACGTCGATATATGCAATAAAAACAGAACTTCTCCCCTTTTCATTATCTTACTCAGTATTTTAACGGGAAACAAATAGTTGATTGAAAATGAAGTATTTAAGGTTATTATCTAATCAATTATGGGTTTGCATCATTTTTATTGTATATATATGAATTAATACCCATAGACTGAAAATTCACAAAAACGTGAAAACGGCAAAATATTGCCTAATTCGATGATATTTTGTTTAAGTCACATAAAGGAAAAGAGGATGATGAACGTCAAAATATTGCTAGACAGTGTTGTTACCAATACAAATGATAAAAATCAATGTGTTTTCATTGGTATTAACAAAAATGTTCCTGATTTTCCGTTTATATTACCGATGGAAGATATACACGAAAATCGCTCTATTCCGGCTGAAACGTCGATATATGCAATAAAAATCGAACTTCTTCCCTTTTCAATATCTTACTCAGTATTTTAACGAGAAACAAATAGATGATTGAAAATGAAGTATTTAAGGTTATTATCTAATCAATTATGGATTTGCATCATTATTATTGTATATATATGAATTAATACCCAAAGATTGAAAATTCACAAAAACGTGAAAACGGCAAAATATTGCCTAATTCGATGATATTTTGTTTAAGTCACATAAAGGAAAAGAGGATGATAAACGTCAAAATATTGCTAAATTCGATTATTTTTCGTACGAAACAAAATGCAAGAAAACTTGCTTAAAATGCAATATTATGCGAAATTCTGAGATTTGAAGGCCAAATCACATATCGTGATACTACATGAAATAGAATCGAAATATTGGTAAAACTCAATATATTTACGTAGTATCAAACTACATGAAAAACGAGAAAAAAGTCAATATTTAACCATATTTGAGGATTTTAACTTCAAATCATAGAGCGAGGTTTCGTATTATTTAGATCCAAAAAAAGACATATGACAATGTTGTTTCCAATACAAATTATAAAAATCAATGTGTTTTCATTAGAATTAACTAAAATGTTCCTGATTTTCCGTTTGTATTACCGAGGGAAGATGTACACGTAAAACCGCTCTAATCCGGCTGAAACGTCGATATATGCAATAAAAACCGAACTTCTCCCCTTTTCATTATCTTACTCAGTATTTTAACGAGAAACAAATAGATGATTGAAAATGAAGTATTTAAGGTTATTATCTAATCAATTATGTGTTTGCATCATTTTTATCGTATATATATGAATTAATACCCATAGACTGAAAATTCACAAAAACGTGGAAAACGGCAAAATATTGCCTAATTCGATGATATTTTGTTTAAGTCACATAAAGGAAAAGGGGATGATAAACATCAAAATATTGCTAAATTCAATGATTTTTCGTACGAAACAAAAGGCAAGAAAACTTGCTTAAAATGCAATATTATGCGAAATTCTGAGATTTGAAGGCCAAATCACATATCGTGATACTACATGAAATAGTATCGAAATATTGGTAAAAATGAATATATTTACGTTATATCAAACTACATGAAAAACGTGAAAAAAGTCAATATTTAACCATATATGAGGATTTTAACTTCAAATCATAGAGCGAGGTTTCGTATTATTTAGATCCAAGAAAAGACATGACAGTGTTGTTACCAATACAAATGATAAAAATCAATGTGTTTTAATTAGTATTAACTAAAATGTTCCTGATTTTCTGTTTATATTACCGATGGAAGATGTACACGAAAATCGCTCTATTCCGGCTGAAACGTCGATATATGCAATAAAAACAGAACTTCTCCCCTTTTCAATATCTTACTCAGTATTTTAACGAGAAACAAATAGTTGATTGAAAATGAAGTATATAAGGTTATTATCTAATCAATTATGTCTTTCCATAATTTTTATCGTATATATATGAATTAATACCCATAGACTGAAAATTCCCAAAAACGTGGAAAACGGCAAAATATTGCCTAATTCGATGATATTTTGTTTAAGTCACATAAAGGAAAAGGGGATGATAAACGTCAAAATATTGCTAAATTCGATGATTTTTCGTACGAAACAAAAGGCAAGAAAACTTGCTTAAAATGCAATATTATGCGAAATTCTGAGATTTGAAGGCCAAATCACATATCGTGATACTACATGAAATAGTATCGAAATATTGGTAAAAATGAATATATTTACGTAATATCAAACTACATGAAAAACGTGAAAAAAGTCAATATTTAACCATATTTGAGGATTTTAACTTCAAATCATAGAGCGAGGTTTCGTATTATTTAGATCCAATAATAGACTTATGACAATGTTGTTTCCAATATAAATTATAAAAATCAATGTGTTTTCATTAGAATTAACTAAAATGTTCTTGATTTTCCGTTTATATTACCGAGGGAAGATGTACACGTAAAACCGCTCTAATCCGGCTGAAACGTCGATATATGCAATAAAAACCGAACTTCTCCCCTTTTCATTATCTTACTCAGTATTTTAACGAGAAACAAATAGATGATTGAAAATGAAGTATTTAAGGTTATTATCTAATCAATTATGTGTTTGCATCATTTTTATCGTATATATATGAATTAATACCCATAGACTGAAAATTCACAAAAACGTGGAAAACGGCAAAATATTGCCTAATTCGATGACATTTTGTTTAAGTCACATAAAGAAAAAGGGGATGATAAACGTCAAAATATTGCTAAATTCGATGATTTTTCGTACGAAACAAAAGGCAAGAAAACTTGCTTAAAATGCAATATTATGCGAAATTCTGAGATTTGAAGGCCAAATCACATATCGTGATACTACATGAAATAGTATCGAAATATTGGTAAAAATGAATATATTTACGTTATATCAAACTACATGAAAAACGTGAAAAAAGTCAATATTTAACCATATATGAGGATTTTAACTTCAAATCATAGAGCGAGGTTTCGCATTATTTAGATCCAAGAAAAGACATATGACAGTGTTGTTACCAATACAAATGATAAAAATCAATGTGTTTTCATTGGTATTAACTAAAATGTTCCTGATTTTCCGTTTATATTACCGAGGGAAGATGTACACGTAAAACCGCTCTAATCCGGCTGAAACGTCGATATATGCAATAAAAACCGAACTTCTCCCCTTTTCATTATCTTACTCAGTATTTTAACGAGAAACAAATAGATGATTGAAAATGAAGTATTTAAGGTTATTATCTAATCAATTATGTGTTTGCATCATTTTTATCGTATATATATGAATTAATACCCATAGACTGAAAATTCACAAAAACGTGGAAAACGGCAAAATATTGCCTAATTCGATGATATTTTGTTTAAGTCACATAAAGGAAAAGGGGATGATAAACATCAAAATATTGCTAAATTGAATGATTTTTCGTACGAAACAAAAGGCAAGAAAACTTGCTTAAAATGCAATATTATGCGAAATTCTGAGATTTGAAGGCCAAATCACATATCGTGATACTACATGAAATAGTATCGAAATATTGGTAAAAATGAATATATTTACTACAAACTTTATATCAAATATTTATATCAAACTACATAAAAAACGTGAAAAAATTCAATATTTAACCATATATGAGGATTTTAACTTCAAATCATAGAGCGAGGTTTCGTATTATTTAGATCCAAGAAAAGACATGACAGTGTTGTTACCAATACAAATGATAAAAATCAATGTGTTTTCATTAGCATTAACTAAAATGTTCCTGATTTTCTGTTTATATTACCGATGGAAGATGTACACGAAAATCGCTCTATTCCGGCTGAAACGTCGATATATGCAATAAAAACAGAACTTCTCCCCTTTTCAATATCTTACTCAGTATTTTAACGAGAAACAAATAGTTGATTGAAAATGAAGTATTTAAGGTTATTATCTAATCAATTATGTGTTTGTATAATTTTTATCGTATATATATGAATTAATACCCATAGACTGAAAATTCACAAAAACGTGGAAAAACCGCAAAATATTGCCTAATTCGATGATATTTTGTTTAAATCAAATAAAGGAAAAGGGGATGATAAACGTCAAAATATTGCTAAATTCGATGATTTTTCGTACGAAACAAAATGCAAGAAAACTTGCTTAAAATGCAATATTATGCGAAATTCTGAGATTTGAAGGCCAAATCACATATCGTGAAACTACATGAAATAGAATCGAAATATTAGTAAAACTCAATATATTTACGTAGTATCAAACTACATGAAAAACGTGAAAAAAGTCACTATTTAACCATATTTGAGGATTTTAACTTCAAATCATAGAGCGAGGTTTCGTATAATTTAGATCCAAGGAAAGACATATGACAATGTTGTTTCCAATAGAAATGATAAAAATCAATGTTTTTTCATTAGTATTAACTAAAATGTTCCTGATTTTACGTTTATATTACCGATGGAAGATGTACACGAAAATCGTTCTATTCCGGCTGAAACGTCGATATATGCAATAAAAACAGAACTTCTCCCCTTTTCATTATCTTACTCAGTATTTTAACGAGAAACAAATAGATGATTGAAAATGAAGTATTTAAGGTTATTATCTAATCAATTATGTGTTTGCATCATTTTTATCGTATATATATGAATTAATACCCATAGACTGAAAATTCACAAAAACGTGGAAAACGGCAAAATATTGCCTAATTCGATGATATTTTGTTTAAGTCACATAAAGGAAAATTGGATGATAAACATCAAAATATTGCAAAATTGAATGATTTTTCGTACGAAACAAAAGGCAAGAAAACTTGCTTAAAATGCAATATTATGCGAAATTCTGAGATTTGAAGGCCAAATCACATATCGTGATACTACATGAAATAGTATCGAAATATTGGTAAAAATGAATATATTTACTACAAACTTTATATCAAATATTTATATCAAACTACATAAAAAACGTGAAAAAATTCAATATTTAACCATATATGAGGATTTTAACTTCAAATCATAGAGCGAGGTTTCGTATTATTTAGATCCAAGAAAAGACATGACAGTGTTGTTACCAATACAAATGATAAAAATCAATGTGTTTTCATTAGTATTAACTAAAATGTTCCTGATTTTCTGTTTATATTACCGATGGAAGATGTACACGAAAATCGCTCTATTCCGGCTGAAACGTCGATATATGCAATAAAAACAGAACTTCTCCCCTTTTCAATATCTTACTCAGTATTTTAACGAGAAACAAATAGTTGATTGAAAATGAAGTATTTAAGGTTATTATCTAATCAATTATGTGTTTGCATAATTTTTATCGTATATATATGAATTAATACCCATAGACTGAAAATTCACAAAAACGTGGAAAAACCGCAAAATATTGCCTAATTCGATGATATTTTGTTTAAATCAAATAAAGGAAAAGGGGATGATAAACGTCAAAATATTGCTAAATTCGATGATTTTTCGTACGAAACAAAATGCAAGAAAACTTGCTTAAAATGCAATATTATGCGAAATTCTGAGATTTGAAGGCCAAATCACATATCGTGAAACTACATGAAATAGAATCGAAATATTAGTAAAACTCAATATATTTACGTAGTATCAAACTACATGAAAAACGTGAAAAAAGTCACTATTTAACCATATTTGAGGATTTTAACTTCAAATCATAGAGAGAGGTTTCGTATTATTTAGATCCAAGAAAAGACATATGACAATGTTGTTTCCAATACAAATGATAAAAATGAATGTGTTTTCATTAGAATTAACTAAAATGTTCCTGATTTTCGTTTATATTACCGAGGGAAGATGTACACGTAAAACCGCTCTAATCCGGCTGAAACGTCGATATATGCAATAAAAACCGAACTTCTCCCCTTTTCAATATCTTACTCAGTATTTTACGAGAAACAAATAGATGATTGAAAATGAAGTATTTAAGGTTATTATCTAATCAATTATGTGTTTGCATAATTTTTATCGTATATATATGAAATAATACCCATAGAGTGAAAATTCACAAAAACGTGGAAAAACCGCAAAATATTGCCTAATTCGATGATATTTTGTTTAAATCAAATAAAGGAAAAGGGGATGATAAACGTCAAAATATTGCTAAATTCGATGATTTTTCGTACGAAACAAAAGGCAAGAAAACTTGCTTAAAATGCAATATTATGCGAAATTCTGAGATTTGAAGGCCAAATCACATATCGTGATACTACATGAAATAGAATCTAAATATTGGTAAAAATGAATATATTTACGTAGTATCAAACTACATGAAAAACGTGAAAAAAGTCACTATTTAACCATATTTGAGGATTTTAACTTCAAATCATTGAGCGAGGTTTCGTATTATTTAGATCCAAGAAAAGACATATGACAATGTTGTTTCCAATAGAAATGATAAAAATCAATGTTTTTCATTAGTATTAACTAAAATGTTCCTGATTTTACGTTTATATTACCGATGGAAGATGTACACGAAAATCGCTCTATTCCGGCTGAAACGTCGATATATGCAATAAAAACCGAACTTCTCCCCTTTTCATTATCTTACTCAGTATTTTAACGAGAAACAAATAGATGATTGAAAATGAAGTATTTAAGGTTATTATCTAATCAATTATGTGTTTGCATCATTTTTATCGTATATATATGAATTAATACCCATAGACTGAAAATTCACAAAAACGTGGAAAACGGCAAAATATTGCCTAATTCGATGATATTTTGTTTAAGTCACATAAAGGAAAAGGGGATGATAAACATCAAAATATTGCTAAATTCGATGATTTTTCGTACGAAACAAAAGGCAAGAAAACTTGCTTAAAATGCAATATTATGCAAAATTCTGAGATTTGAAGGCCAAATCACATATCGTGATACTACATGAAATAGAATCGAAATATTGGTAAAACTCAATATATTTACGTAGTATCAAACTACATGAAAAACGTGAAAAAAGACACTATTTAACCATATTTGAGGATTTTAACTTCAAATCATAGAGAGAGGTTTCGTATTATTTAGATCCAAGAAAAGACATATGACAATGTTGTTTCCAATACAAATGATAAAAATGAATGTGTTTTCATTAGAATTAACTAAAATGTTCCTGATTTTCGTGTATATTACCAAGGGAAGATGTACACGTAAAACCGCTCTAATCCGGCTGAAACGTCGATATATGCAATAAAAACCGAACTTCTCCCCTTTTCAATATCTTACTCAGTATTTTACGAGAAACAAATAGATGATTGAAAATGAAGTATTTAAGGTTATTATCTAATCAATTATGTGTTTGCATAATTTTTATCGTATATATATATGAAATAATACCCATAGAGTGAAAATTCACAAAAACGTGGAAAAACCGCAAAATATTGCCTAATTCGATGATATTTTGCTTGAATCAAATAAAGGAAAAGGGGATGATAAACGTCAAAATATTGCTAAATTCGATGATTTTTCGTACGAAACAAAAGGCAAGAAAACTTGCTTAAAATGCAATATTATGCGAAATTCTGAGATTTGAAGGCCAAATCACATATCGTGATACTACATGAAATAGCATCGAAATATTGGTAAAAATGAATATATTTACGTAGTATCAAACTACATGAAAAACGTGAAAAAAGTCACTATTTAACCATATTTGAGGATTTTAACTTCAAATCATAGAGCGAGGTGTCGTATTATTTAGATCCAAGAAAAGACATATGAAAATGTTGTTTCCAATACAAATTATAAAAATCAATGTGTTTTCATTAGAATTAACTAAAATGTTCCTGATTTTCCGTTTATATTACCGAGGGAAGATGTACACGTAAAACCGCTCTAATCCGGCTGAAACGTCGATATATGCAATAAAAACCGAACTTCTCCCCTTTTCATTATCTTACTCAGTATTTTAACGAGAAACAAATAGATGATTGAAAATGAAGTATTTAAGGTTATTATCTAATCAATTATGTGTTTGCATCATTTTTTATCGTATATATATGAATTAATACCCATAGACTGAAAATTCACAAGAACGTGGAAAACGGCAAAATATTGCCTAATTCGATGATATTTTGTTTAAGTCACATAAAGGAAAAGGGGATGATAAACGTCAAAATATTGCTAAATTCGATGATTTTTCGTACGAAACAAAAGCAAGAAAACTTGCTTAAAATGCAATATTATGCAAAATTCTGAGATTTGAAGGCCAAATCACATATCGTGATACTACATGAAATAGTATCGAAATATTGGTAAAAATGAATATATTTACGTAATATCAAACTACATGAAAAACGTGAAAAAAGTCAATATTTAACAATATTTGAGGATTTTAACTTCAAATCATAGAGCGAGGTTTCGTATTATTTAGATCCAAGAATAGACATATGACAATGTTGTTTCCAATACAAATTATAAAAATCAATGTGTTTTCCTAAGAATTAACTAAAATGTTCTTGATTTTCCGTTTATATTACCGAGGGAAGATGTACACGTAAAACCGCTCCAATCCGGCTGAAACGTCGATATATGCAATAAAAACCGAACTTCTCCCCTTTTCATTATCTTACTCAGTATTTTAACGAGAAACAAATAGATGATTGAAAATGAAGTATTTAAGGTTATTATCTAATCAATTATGTGTTTGCATCATTTTTATCGTATATATATGAATTAATACCCATAGACTGAAAATTCACAAAAACGTGGAAAACGGCAAAATATTGCCTAATTCGATGATATTTTGTTTAAGTCACATAAAGGAAAAGAGATGATAAACATCAAAATATTGCTAAATTCGATGATTTTTCGTACGAAACAAAAGGCAAGAAAATTTGCTTAAAATGCAATATTATGCGAAATTCTGAGATTTGAAGGCCAATTCACATATCGTGATACTACATGAAATAGTATCGAAATATTGGTAAAAATGAATATATTTACTACAAACTTTATATCAAATATTTATATCAAACTACATGAAAAACGTGAAAAAAGTCAATATTTAACAATATTTGAGGATTTTAACTTCAAATCATAGAGCGAGGTTTCGTATTATTTAGATCCAAGAATAGACATATGACAATGTTGTTTCCAATACAAATTATAAAAATCAATGTGTTTTCCTAAGAATTAACTAAAATGTTCTTGATTTTCCGTTTATATTACCGAGGGAAGATGTACACGTAAAACCGCTCCAATCCGGCTGAAACGTCGATATATGCAATAAAAACCGAACTTCTCCCCTTTTCATTATCTTACTCAGTATTTTAACGAGAAACAAATAGATGATTGAAAATGAAGTATTTAAGGTTATTATCTAATCAATTATGTGTTTGCATCATTTTTATCGTATATATATGAATTAATACCCATAGACTGAAAATTCACAAAAACGTGGAAAACGGCAAAATATTGCCTAATTCGATGATATTTTGTTTAAGTCACATAAAGGAAAAGAGATGATAAACATCAAAATATTGCTAAATTCGATGATTTTTCGTACGAAACAAAAGGCAAGAAAATTTGCTTAAAATGCAATATTATGCGAAATTCTGAGATTTGAAGGCCAATTCACATATCGTGATACTACATGAAATAGTATCGAAATATTGGTAAAAATGAATATATTACTACAAACTTTATATCAAATATTTATATCAAACTACATGAAAAACGTGAAAAAAGTCAATATTTAACCATATATGAGGATTTTAACTTCAAATCATAGAGCGAGGTTTCGTATTATTTAGATCCAAGAAAAGACTTGACAGTGTTGTTACCAATACAAATGATAAAAATCAATGTGTTTTCATTAGTATTAACTAAAATGTTCCTGATTTTCTGTTTATATTACCGATGGAAGATGTACACGAAAATCGCTCTATTCCGGCTGAAACGTCGATATATGAAATAAAAACAGAACTTCTCCCCTTTTCAATATCTTACTCAGTATTTTAACGAGAAACAAATAGTTGATTGAAAATGAAGTATTTAAGGTTACTATCTAATCAATTATGTGTTTGCATAATTTTTATCGTATATATATGAATTAATACCGATAGACTGAAAATTCACAAAAACGTGGAAAAACCGCAAAATATTGCCTAATTCGATGATATTTTGTTTAAATCACATAAAGGAAAAGGGGATGATAAACGTCAAAATATTGCTAAATTCGATGATTTTTCGTACGAAACAAAATGCAAGAAAACTTGCTTAAAATGCAATATTATGCGAAATTCTGAGATTTGAAGGCCAAATCACATATCGTGATACTACATGAAATAGAATCGAAATATTAGGTAAAACTCAATATATTTACGTAGTATCAAACTACATGAAAAACGTGAAAAAAGTCACTATTTAACCATATTTGAGGATTTTAACTTCAAATCATAGAGCGAGGTTTCGTATTATTTAGATCCAAGAAAAGACATATGACAATGTTGTTTCCAATACAAATGATAAAAATCAATGTTTTTCATTAGAATTAACTAAAATGTTCCTGATTTTCCGTTTATATTACCGATGGAAGATGTACACGTAAAATCGCTCTATTCCGGCTGAAACGTCGATATATGCAATAAAAACAGAACTTCTCCCCTTTTCAATATCTTACTCAGTATTTTAACGAGAAACAAATAGATGATTGAAAATGAAGTATTTAAGGTTATTATCTAATCAATTATGTGTTTGCATCATTTTTATCGTATATATATGAATTAATACCCATAGACTGAAAATTCACAAAAACGTGGAAAAACCGCAAAATATTGCCTAATTCGATGATATTTTGTTTAAGTCACATAAAGGAAAAGGGGATGATAAACGTCAAAATATTGCTAAATTCGATTATTTTTCGTACGAAACAAAAGGCAAGAAAACTTGCTTAAAATGCAATATTATGCGAAATTCTGAGATTTGAAGGCCAAATCACATATCGTGATACTACATGAAATAGTATCGAAATATTGGTAAAAATGAATATATTTACGTAATATCAAACTACATGAAAAACGTGAAAAAAGTCAATATTTAACCATATTTGAGGATTTTAACTTCAAATCATAGAGCGAGGTTTCGTATTATTTAGATCCAAGAATAGACATATGACAATGTTGTTTCCAATACAAATTATAAAAATCAATGTGTTTTCATTAGAATTAACTAAAATGTTCTTGATTTTCCGTTTATATTACCGAGGGAAGATGTACACGTAAAACCGCTCTAATCCGGCTGAAACGTCGATATATGCAATAAAAACCGAACTTCTCCCCTTTTCATTATCTTACTCAGTATTTTAACGAGAAACAAATAGATGATTGAAAATGAAGTATTTAAGGTTATTATCTAATCAATTATGTGTTTGCATCATTTTTATCGTATATATATGAATTAATACCCATAGACTGAAAATTCACAAAAACGTGGAAAACGGCAAAATATTGCCTAATTCGATGATATTTTGTTTAAGTCACATAAAGGAAAAGGGGATGATAAACAGTCAAAATATTGCTAAATTCGATGATTTTTCGTACGAAACAAAAGGCAAGAAAACTTGCTTAAAATGCAATATTATGCGAAATTCTGAGATTTGAAGGCCAAATCACATATCGTGATACTACATGAAATAGTATCGAAATATTGGTAAAAATGAATTATATTTACGTTATATCAAACTACATGAAAAACGTGAAAAAAGTCAATATTTAACCATATATGAGGATTTTAACTTCAAATCATAGAGCGAGGTTTCGTATTATTTAGATCCAAGAAAAGACATATGACAGTGTTGTTACCAATACAAATGATAAAAATCAATGTGTTTTCATTAGTATTAACTAAAATGTTCCTGATTTTCTGTTTATATTACCGATGGAAGATGTACACGAAAATCGCTCTATTCCGTCTGAAACGTCGATATATGCAATAAAAATCAGAACTTCTCCCTTTTCAATATCTTACTCAGTATTTTAACGAGAAACAAATAGATTGATTGAAAATGAAGTATTTAAGGTTATTATCTAATCAATTATGTGTTTGCATAATTTTTATCGTATATATATGAATTAATACCCATAGACTGAAAATTCACAAAAACGTGGAAAAACGGCAAAATATTGCCTAATTCGATGATATTTTGTTTAAGTCACATAAAGGAAAAGGAGATGATAAACGTCAAAATATTGCTAAATTCGATGATTTTTCGTACGAAACAAAATGCAAGAAAACTTGCTTAAAATGCAATATTATGCGAAATTCTGAGATTTGAAGGCCAAATCACATATCGTGATACTACATGAAATAGAATCGAAATATTGGTAAAACTCAATATATTTACGTAGTATCAAACTACATGAAAAACGTGAAAAAAGTCACTATTTAACCTATATTTGAGGATTTTAACTTCAAATCATAGAGAGAGGTTTCGTATTATTTAGATCCAAGAAAAGACATATGACAATGTTGTTTCCAATACAAATGATAAAAATGAATGTGTTTTCATTAGAATTAACTAAAATGTTCCTGATTTTCCGTTTATATTACCGAGGGAAGATGTACACGTAAAACCGCTCTAATCCGGCTGAAACGTCGATATGTGCAATAAAAACCGAACTTCTCCCCTTTTCATTATCTTACTCAGTATTTTAACGAGAAACAAATAGATTGATTGAAAATGAAGTATTTAAGGTTATTATCTAATCAATTATGTGTTTGCATAATTTTTATCGTATATATATGAATTAATACCCATAGACTGAAAATTCACAGAAACGTGGAAAAACGGCAAAATATTGCCTAATTCGATGATATTTTGTTTAAGTCACATAAAGGAAAAGGGGATGATAAACGTCAAAATATTGCTAAATTCGATGATTTTTCGTACGAAACAAAAGGCAAGAAAACTTGCTTAAAATGCAATATTATGCGAAATTCTGAGATTTGAAGGCCAAATCACATATCGTGATACTACATGAAATAGTATCGAAATATTGGTAAAAATGAATATATTTACGTAATATCAAACTACATGAAAAACGTGAAAAAAGTCAATATTTAACCATATTTGAGGATTTTAACTTCAAATCATAGAGCGAAGGTTTCGTATTATTTAGATCCAAGAATAGACATATGACAATGTTGTTTCCAATATAAATTATAAAAATCAATGTGTTTTCATTAGAATTAACTAAAATGTTCTTGATTTCCGTTTATATTACCGAGGGAAGATGTACACGTAAAATCCGCTCTAATCCGGCTGAAACGTCGATATATGCAATAAAAACAGAACTTCTCCCCTTTTCATTATCTTACTCAGTATTTTAACGGAGAAACAAATAGTTGATTGAAAATGAAGTATTTAAGGTTATTATCTAATCAATTATGGGTTTGCATCATTTTTATTGTATATATATGAATTAATACCCATAGACTGAAAATTCACAAAAACGTGAAAACGGCAAAATATTGCCTAATTCGATGATATTTTGTTTAAGTCACATAAAGGAAAAGAGGATGATGAACGTCAAAATATTGCTAGACAGTGTTGTTACCAATACAAATGATAAAAATCAATGTGTTTTCATTGGTATTAACAAAAATGTTCCTGATTTTCCGTTTATATTACCGATGGAAGATATACACGAAAATCGCTCTATTCCGGCTGAAACGTCGATATATGCAATAAAAATCGAACTTCTTCCCTTTTCAATATCTTACTCAGTATTTTAACGAGAAACAAATAGATGATTGAAAATGAAGTATTTAAGGTTATTATCTAATCAATTATGGATTTGCATCATTATTATTGTATATATATGAATTAATACCCAAAGATTGAAAATTCACAAAAACGTGAAAACGGCAAAATATTGCCTAATTCGATGATATTTTGTTTAAGTCACATAAAGGAAAAGAGGATGATAAACGTCAAAATATTGCTAAATTCGATTATTTTTCGTACGAAACAAAATGCAAGAAAACTTGCTTAAAATGCAATATTATGCGAAATTCTGAGATTTGAAGGCCAAATCACATATCGTGATACTACATGAAATAGAATCGAAATATTGGTAAAACTCAATATATTTACGTAGTATCAAACTACATGAAAAACGAGAAAAAAGTCAATATTTAACCATATTTGAGGATTTTAACTTCAAATCATAGAGCGAGGTTTCGTATTATTTAGATCCAAAAAAAGACATATGACAATGTTGTTTCCAATACAAATTATAAAAATCAATGTGTTTTCATTAGAATTAACTAAAATGTTCCTGATTTTCCGTTTGTATTACCGAGGGAAGATGTACACGTAAAACCGCTCTAATCCGGCTGAAACGTCGATATATGCAATAAAAACCGAACTTCTCCCCTTTTCATTATCTTACTCAGTATTTTAACGAGAAACAAATAGATGATTGAAAATGAAGTATTTAAGGTTATTATCTAATCAATTATGTGTTTGCATCATTTTTATCGTATATATATGAATTAATACCCATAGACTGAAAATTCACAAAAACGTGGAAAACGGCAAAATATTGCCTAATTCGATGATATTTTGTTTAAGTCACATAAAGGAAAAGGGGATGATAAACATCAAAATATTGCTAAATTCAATGATTTTTCGTACGAAACAAAAGGCAAGAAAACTTGCTTAAAATGCAATATTATGCGAAATTCTGAGATTTGAAGGCCAAATCACATATCGTGATACTACATGAAATAGTATCGAAATATTGGTAAAAATGAATATATTTACGTTATATCAAACTACATGAAAAACGTGAAAAAAGTCAATATTTAACCATATATGAGGATTTTAACTTCAAATCATAGAGCGAGGTTTCGTATTATTTAGATCCAAGAAAAGACATGACAGTGTTGTTACCAATACAAATGATAAAAATCAATGTGTTTTAATTAGTATTAACTAAAATGTTCCTGATTTTCTGTTTATATTACCGATGGAAGATGTACACGAAAATCGCTCTATTCCGGCTGAAACGTCGATATATGCAATAAAAACAGAACTTCTCCCCTTTTCAATATCTTACTCAGTATTTTAACGAGAAACAAATAGTTGATTGAAAATGAAGTATATAAGGTTATTATCTAATCAATTATGTCTTTCCATAATTTTTATCGTATATATATGAATTAATACCCATAGACTGAAAATTCCCAAAAACGTGGAAAACGGCAAAATATTGCCTAATTCGATGATATTTTGTTTAAGTCACATAAAGGAAAAGGGGATGATAAACGTCAAAATATTGCTAAATTCGATGATTTTTCGTACGAAACAAAAGGCAAGAAAACTTGCTTAAAATGCAATATTATGCGAAATTCTGAGATTTGAAGGCCAAATCACATATCGTGATACTACATGAAATAGTATCGAAATATTGGTAAAAATGAATATATTTACGTAATATCAAACTACATGAAAAACGTGAAAAAAGTCAATATTTAACCATATTTGAGGATTTTAACTTCAAATCATAGAGCGAGGTTTCGTATTATTTAGATCCAATAATAGACTTATGACAATGTTGTTTCCAATATAAATTATAAAAATCAATGTGTTTTCATTAGAATTAACTAAAATGTTCTTGATTTTCCGTTTATATTACCGAGGGAAGATGTACACGTAAAACCGCTCTAATCCGGCTGAAACGTCGATATATGCAATAAAAACCGAACTTCTCCCCTTTTCATTATCTTACTCAGTATTTTAACGAGAAACAAATAGATGATTGAAAATGAAGTATTTAAGGTTATTATCTAATCAATTATGTGTTTGCATCATTTTTATCGTATATATATGAATTAATACCCATAGACTGAAAATTCACAAAAACGTGGAAAACGGCAAAATATTGCCTAATTCGATGACATTTTGTTTAAGTCACATAAAGAAAAAGGGGATGATAAACGTCAAAATATTGCTAAATTCGATGATTTTTCGTACGAAACAAAAGGCAAGAAAACTTGCTTAAAATGCAATATTATGCGAAATTCTGAGATTTGAAGGCCAAATCACATATCGTGATACTACATGAAATAGTATCGAAATATTGGTAAAAATGAATATATTTACGTTATATCAAACTACATGAAAAACGTGAAAAAAGTCAATATTTAACCATATATGAGGATTTTAACTTCAAATCATAGAGCGAGGTTTCGCATTATTTAGATCCAAGAAAAGACATATGACAGTGTTGTTACCAATACAAATGATAAAAATCAATGTGTTTTCATTGGTATTAACTAAAATGTTCCTGATTTTCCGTTTATATTACCGAGGGAAGATGTACACGTAAAACCGCTCTAATCCGGCTGAAACGTCGATATATGCAATAAAAACCGAACTTCTCCCCTTTTCATTATCTTACTCAGTATTTTAACGAGAAACAAATAGATGATTGAAAATGAAGTATTTAAGGTTATTATCTAATCAATTATGTGTTTGCATCATTTTTATCGTATATATATGAATTAATACCCATAGACTGAAAATTCACAAAAACGTGGAAAACGGCAAAATATTGCCTAATTCGATGATATTTTGTTTAAGTCACATAAAGGAAAAGGGGATGATAAACATCAAAATATTGCTAAATTGAATGATTTTTCGTACGAAACAAAAGGCAAGAAAACTTGCTTAAAATGCAATATTATGCGAAATTCTGAGATTTGAAGGCCAAATCACATATCGTGATACTACATGAAATAGTATCGAAATATTGGTAAAAATGAATATATTTACTACAAACTTTATATCAAATATTTATATCAAACTACATAAAAAACGTGAAAAAATTCAATATTTAACCATATATGAGGATTTTAACTTCAAATCATAGAGCGAGGTTTCGTATTATTTAGATCCAAGAAAAGACATGACAGTGTTGTTACCAATACAAATGATAAAAATCAATGTGTTTTCATTAGCATTAACTAAAATGTTCCTGATTTTCTGTTTATATTACCGATGGAAGATGTACACGAAAATCGCTCTATTCCGGCTGAAACGTCGATATATGCAATAAAAACAGAACTTCTCCCCTTTTCAATATCTTACTCAGTATTTTAACGAGAAACAAATAGTTGATTGAAAATGAAGTATTTAAGGTTATTATCTAATCAATTATGTGTTTGTATAATTTTTATCGTATATATATGAATTAATACCCATAGACTGAAAATTCACAAAAACGTGGAAAAACCGCAAAATATTGCCTAATTCGATGATATTTTGTTTAAATCAAATAAAGGAAAAGGGGATGATAAACGTCAAAATATTGCTAAATTCGATGATTTTTCGTACGAAACAAAATGCAAGAAAACTTGCTTAAAATGCAATATTATGCGAAATTCTGAGATTTGAAGGCCAAATCACATATCGTGAAACTACATGAAATAGAATCGAAATATTAGTAAAACTCAATATATTTACGTAGTATCAAACTACATGAAAAACGTGAAAAAAGTCACTATTTAACCATATTTGAGGATTTTAACTTCAAATCATAGAGCGAGGTTTCGTATAATTTAGATCCAAGGAAAGACATATGACAATGTTGTTTCCAATAGAAATGATAAAAATCAATGTTTTTTCATTAGTATTAACTAAAATGTTCCTGATTTTACGTTTATATTACCGATGGAAGATGTACACGAAAATCGTTCTATTCCGGCTGAAACGTCGATATATGCAATAAAAACAGAACTTCTCCCCTTTTCATTATCTTACTCAGTATTTTAACGAGAAACAAATAGATGATTGAAAATGAAGTATTTAAGGTTATTATCTAATCAATTATGTGTTTGCATCATTTTTATCGTATATATATGAATTAATACCCATAGACTGAAAATTCACAAAAACGTGGAAAACGGCAAAATATTGCCTAATTCGATGATATTTTGTTTAAGTCACATAAAGGAAAATTGGATGATAAACATCAAAATATTGCAAAATTGAATGATTTTTCGTACGAAACAAAAGGCAAGAAAACTTGCTTAAAATGCAATATTATGCGAAATTCTGAGATTTGAAGGCCAAATCACATATCGTGATACTACATGAAATAGTATCGAAATATTGGTAAAAATGAATATATTTACTACAAACTTTATATCAAATATTTATATCAAACTACATAAAAAACGTGAAAAAATTCAATATTTAACCATATATGAGGATTTTAACTTCAAATCATAGAGCGAGGTTTCGTATTATTTAGATCCAAGAAAAGACATGACAGTGTTGTTACCAATACAAATGATAAAAATCAATGTGTTTTCATTAGTATTAACTAAAATGTTCCTGATTTTCTGTTTATATTACCGATGGAAGATGTACACGAAAATCGCTCTATTCCGGCTGAAACGTCGATATATGCAATAAAAACAGAACTTCTCCCCTTTTCAATATCTTACTCAGTATTTTAACGAGAAACAAATAGTTGATTGAAAATGAAGTATTTAAGGTTATTATCTAATCAATTATGTGTTTGCATAATTTTTATCGTATATATATGAATTAATACCCATAGACTGAAAATTCACAAAAACGTGGAAAAACCGCAAAATATTGCCTAATTCGATGATATTTTGTTTAAATCAAATAAAGGAAAAGGGGATGATAAACGTCAAAATATTGCTAAATTCGATGATTTTTCGTACGAAACAAAATGCAAGAAAACTTGCTTAAAATGCAATATTATGCGAAATTCTGAGATTTGAAGGCCAAATCACATATCGTGAAACTACATGAAATAGAATCGAAATATTAGTAAAACTCAATATATTTACGTAGTATCAAACTACATGAAAAACGTGAAAAAAGTCACTATTTAACCATATTTGAGGATTTTAACTTCAAATCATAGAGAGAGGTTTCGTATTATTTAGATCCAAGAAAAGACATATGACAATGTTGTTTCCAATACAAATGATAAAAATGAATGTGTTTTCATTAGAATTAACTAAAATGTTCCTGATTTTCGTTTATATTACCGAGGGAAGATGTACACGTAAAACCGCTCTAATCCGGCTGAAACGTCGATATATGCAATAAAAACCGAACTTCTCCCCTTTTCAATATCTTACTCAGTATTTTACGAGAAACAAATAGATGATTGAAAATGAAGTATTTAAGGTTATTATCTAATCAATTATGTGTTTGCATAATTTTTATCGTATATATATGAAATAATACCCATAGAGTGAAAATTCACAAAAACGTGGAAAAACCGCAAAATATTGCCTAATTCGATGATATTTTGTTTAAATCAAATAAAGGAAAAGGGGATGATAAACGTCAAAATATTGCTAAATTCGATGATTTTTCGTACGAAACAAAAGGCAAGAAAACTTGCTTAAAATGCAATATTATGCGAAATTCTGAGATTTGAAGGCCAAATCACATATCGTGATACTACATGAAATAGAATCTAAATATTGGTAAAAATGAATATATTTACGTAGTATCAAACTACATGAAAAACGTGAAAAAAGTCACTATTTAACCATATTTGAGGATTTTAACTTCAAATCATTGAGCGAGGTTTCGTATTATTTAGATCCAAGAAAAGACATATGACAATGTTGTTTCCAATAGAAATGATAAAAATCAATGTTTTTCATTAGTATTAACTAAAATGTTCCTGATTTTACGTTTATATTACCGATGGAAGATGTACACGAAAATCGCTCTATTCCGGCTGAAACGTCGATATATGCAATAAAAACCGAACTTCTCCCCTTTTCATTATCTTACTCAGTATTTTAACGAGAAACAAATAGATGATTGAAAATGAAGTATTTAAGGTTATTATCTAATCAATTATGTGTTTGCATCATTTTTATCGTATATATATGAATTAATACCCATAGACTGAAAATTCACAAAAACGTGGAAAACGGCAAAATATTGCCTAATTCGATGATATTTTGTTTAAGTCACATAAAGGAAAAGGGGATGATAAACATCAAAATATTGCTAAATTCGATGATTTTTCGTACGAAACAAAAGGCAAGAAAACTTGCTTAAAATGCAATATTATGCAAAATTCTGAGATTTGAAGGCCAAATCACATATCGTGATACTACATGAAATAGAATCGAAATATTGGTAAAACTCAATATATTTACGTAGTATCAAACTACATGAAAAACGTGAAAAAAGACACTATTTAACCATATTTGAGGATTTTAACTTCAAATCATAGAGAGAGGTTTCGTATTATTTAGATCCAAGAAAAGACATATGACAATGTTGTTTCCAATACAAATGATAAAAATGAATGTGTTTTCATTAGAATTAACTAAAATGTTCCTGATTTTCGTGTATATTACCAAGGGAAGATGTACACGTAAAACCGCTCTAATCCGGCTGAAACGTCGATATATGCAATAAAAACCGAACTTCTCCCCTTTTCAATATCTTACTCAGTATTTTACGAGAAACAAATAGATGATTGAAAATGAAGTATTTAAGGTTATTATCTAATCAATTATGTGTTTGCATAATTTTTATCGTATATATATATGAAATAATACCCATAGAGTGAAAATTCACAAAAACGTGGAAAAACCGCAAAATATTGCCTAATTCGATGATATTTTGCTTGAATCAAATAAAGGAAAAGGGGATGATAAACGTCAAAATATTGCTAAATTCGATGATTTTTCGTACGAAACAAAAGGCAAGAAAACTTGCTTAAAATGCAATATTATGCGAAATTCTGAGATTTGAAGGCCAAATCACATATCGTGATACTACATGAAATAGCATCGAAATATTGGTAAAAATGAATATATTTACGTAGTATCAAACTACATGAAAAACGTGAAAAAAGTCACTATTTAACCATATTTGAGGATTTTAACTTCAAATCATAGAGCGAGGTGTCGTATTATTTAGATCCAAGAAAAGACATATGAAAATGTTGTTTCCAATACAAATTATAAAAATCAATGTGTTTTCATTAGAATTAACTAAAATGTTCCTGATTTTCCGTTTATATTACCGAGGGAAGATGTACACGTAAAACCGCTCTAATCCGGCTGAAACGTCGATATATGCAATAAAAACCGAACTTCTCCCCTTTTCATTATCTTACTCAGTATTTTAACGAGAAACAAATAGATGATTGAAAATGAAGTATTTAAGGTTATTATCTAATCAATTATGTGTTTGCATCATTTTTTATCGTATATATATGAATTAATACCCATAGACTGAAAATTCACAAGAACGTGGAAAACGGCAAAATATTGCCTAATTCGATGATATTTTGTTTAAGTCACATAAAGGAAAAGGGGATGATAAACGTCAAAATATTGCTAAATTCGATGATTTTTCGTACGAAACAAAAAGCAAGAAAACTTGCTTAAAATGCAATATTATGCAAAATTCTGAGATTTGAAGGCCAAATCACATATCGTGATACTACATGAAATAGTATCGAAATATTGGTAAAAATGAATATATTTACGTAATATCAAACTACATGAAAAACGTGAAAAAAGTCAATATTTAACAATATTTGAGGATTTTAACTTCAAATCATAGAGCGAGGTTTCGTATTATTTAGATCCAAGAATAGACATATGACAATGTTGTTTCCAATACAAATTATAAAAATCAATGTGTTTTCCTAAGAATTAACTAAAATGTTCTTGATTTTCCGTTTATATTACCGAGGGAAGATGTACACGTAAAACCGCTCCAATCCGGCTGAAACGTCGATATATGCAATAAAAACCGAACTTCTCCCCTTTTCATTATCTTACTCAGTATTTTAACGAGAAACAAATAGATGATTGAAAATGAAGTATTTAAGGTTATTATCTAATCAATTATGTGTTTGCATCATTTTTATCGTATATATATGAATTAATACCCATAGACTGAAAATTCACAAAAACGTGGAAAACGGCAAAATATTGCCTAATTCGATGATATTTTGTTTAAGTCACATAAAGGAAAAGAGATGATAAACATCAAAATATTGCTAAATTCGATGATTTTTCGTACGAAACAAAAGGCAAGAAAATTTGCTTAAAATGCAATATTATGCGAAATTCTGAGATTTGAAGGCCAATTCACATATCGTGATACTACATGAAATAGTATCGAAATATTGGTAAAAATGAATATATTTACTACAAACTTTATATCAAATATTTATATCAAACTACATGAAAAACGTGAAAAAAGTCAATATTTAACAATATTTGAGGATTTTAACTTCAAATCATAGAGCGAGGTTTCGTATTATTTAGATCCAAGAATAGACATATGACAATGTTGTTTCCAATACAAATTATAAAAATCAATGTGTTTTCCTAAGAATTAACTAAAATGTTCTTGATTTTCCGTTTATATTACCGAGGGAAGATGTACACGTAAAACCGCTCCAATCCGGCTGAAACGTCGATATATGCAATAAAAACCGAACTTCTCCCCTTTTCATTATCTTACTCAGTATTTTAACGAGAAACAAATAGATGATTGAAAATGAAGTATTTAAGGTTATTATCTAATCAATTATGTGTTTGCATCATTTTTATCGTATATATATGAATTAATACCCATAGACTGAAAATTCACAAAAACGTGGAAAACGGCAAAATATTGCCTAATTCGATGATATTTTGTTTAAGTCACATAAAGGAAAAGAGATGATAAACATCAAAATATTGCTAAATTCGATGATTTTTCGTACGAAACAAAAGGCAAGAAAATTTGCTTAAAATGCAATATTATGCGAAATTCTGAGATTTGAAGGCCAATTCACATATCGTGATACTACATGAAATAGTATCGAAATATTGGTAAAAATGAATATATTTACTACAAACTTTATATCAAATATTTATATCAAACTACATGAAAAACGTGAAAAAAGTCAATATTTAACCATATATGAGGATTTTAACTTCAAATCATAGAGCGAGGTTTCGTATTATTTAGATCCAAGAAAAGACTTGACAGTGTTGTTACCAATACAAATGATAAAAATCAATGTGTTTTCATTAGTATTAACTAAAATGTTCCTGATTTTCTGTTTATATTACCGATGGAAGATGTACACGAAAATCGCTCTATTCCGGCTGAAACGTCGATATATGAAATAAAAACAGAACTTCTCCCCTTTTCAATATCTTACTCAGTATTTTAACGAGAAACAAATAGTTGATTGAAAATGAAGTATTTAAGGTTACTATCTAATCAATTATGTGTTTGCATAATTTTTATCGTATATATATGAATTAATACCGATAGACTGAAAATTCACAAAAACGTGGAAAAACCGCAAAATATTGCCTAATTCGATGATATTTTGTTTAAATCAAATAAAGGAAAAGGGGATGATAAACGTCAAAATATTGCTAAATTCGATGATTTTTCGTACGAAACAAAATGCAAGAAAACTTGCTTAAAATGCAATATTATGCGAAATTCTGAGATTTGAAGGCCAAATCACATATCGTGATACTACATGAAATAGAATCGAAATATTAGTAAAACTCAATATATTTACGTAGTATCAAACTACATGAAAAACGTGAAAAAAGTCACTATTTAACCATATTTGAGGATTTTAACTTCAAATCATAGAGCGAGGTTTCGTATTATTTAGATCCAAGAAAAGACATATGACAATGTTGTTTCCAATAGAAATGATAAAAATCAATGTTTTTTCATTAGTTTTAACTAAAATGTTCCTGATTTTACGTTTATATTACCGATGGAAGATGTACACGAAAATCGTTCTATTCCGGCTGAAACGTCGATATATGCAATAAAAACAGAACTTCTCCCCTTTTCAATATCTTACTCAGTATTTTAACGATAAACAAATAGATGATTGAAAATGAAGTATTTCAGGTTATTATCTAATCAATTATGTGTTTGCGTCATTTTTATCGTATATATAATGAATTAATACCCATAGATTGAAAATTCACAAAAACGTGGAAAAACCGCAAAATATTGCCTAATTCGATGATATTTTGTTTAAATCAAATAAAGGAAAAGGGGATGATAAACGTCAAAATATTGCTAAATTCGATTATTTTTCGTACGAAACAAAAGGCAAGAAAACTTGCTTAAAATGCAATATTATGCGAAATTCTGAGATTTGAAGGCCAAATCACATATCGTGATACTACATGAAATAGTATCGAAATATTGGTAAAAATGAATATATTTACGTAATATCAAACTACATGAAAAACGTGAAAAAAGTCAATATTTAACAATATTTGAGGATTTTAACTTCAAATCATAGAGCGAGGTTTCGTATTATTTAGATCCAAGAATAGACATATGACAATGTTGTTTCCAATACAAATTATAAAAATCAATGTGTTTTCCTAAGAATTAACTAAAATGTTCTTGATTTTCCGTTTATATTACCGAGGGAAGATGTACACGTAAAACCGCTCCAATCCGGCTGAAACGTCGATATATGCAATAAAAACCGAACTTCTCCCCTTTTCATTATCTTACTCAGTATTTTAACGAGAAACAAATAGATGATTGAAAATGAAGTATTTAAGGTTATTATCTAATCAATTATGTGTTTGCATCATTTTTATCGTATATATATGAATTAATACCCATAGACTGAAAATTCACAAAAACGTGGAAAACGGCAAAATATTGCCTAATTCGATGATATTTTGTTTAAGTCACATAAAGGAAAAGGGGATGATAAACATCAAAATATTGCTAAATTCGATGATTTTTCGTACGAAACAAAAGGCAAGAAAATTTGCTTAAAATGCAATATTATGCGAAATTCTGAGATTTGAAGGCCAATTCACATATCGTGATACTACATGAAATAGTATCGAAATATTGGTAAAAATGAATATATTTACTACAAACTTTATATCAAATATTTATATCAAACTACATGAAAAACGTGAAAAAAGTCAATATTTAACCATATATGAGGATTTTAACTTCAAATCATAGAGCGAGGTTTCGTATTATTTAGATCCAAGAAAAGACTTGACAGTGTTGTTACCAATACAAATGATAAAAATCAATGTGTTTTCATTAGTATTAACTAAAATGTTCCTGATTTTCTGTTTATATTACCGATGGAAGATGTACACGAAAATCGCTCTATTCCGGCTGAAATGTCGATATATGCAATAAAAACAGAACTTCTCCCCTTTTCAATATCTTACTCAGTATTTTAACGAGAAACAAATAGTTGATTGAAAATGAAGTATTTAAGGTTACTATCTAATCAATTATGTGTTTGCATAATTTTTATCGTATATATATGAATTAATACCGATAGACTGAAAATTCACAAAAACGTGGAAAAACTGCAAAATATTGCCTAATTCGATGATATTTTGTTTAAATCAAATAAAGGAAAAGGGGATGATAAACGTCAAAATATTGCTAAATTCGATGATTTTTCGTACGAAACAAAATGCAAGAAAACTTGCTTAAAATGCAATATTATGCGAAATTCTGAGATTTGAAGGCCAAATCACATATCGTGATACTACATGAAAAAGAATCGAAATATTAGTAAAACTCAATATATTTACGTAGTATCAAACTACATGAAAAACGTGAAAAAAGTCACTATTTAACTATATTTGAGGATTTTAACTTCAAATCATAGAGAGAGGTTTCGTATTATTTAGATCCAAGAAAAGACATATGACAATGTTGTTTCCAATACAAATGATAAAAATGAATGTGTTTTCATTAGAATTAACTAAAATGTTCCTGATTTTCGTTTATATTACCGAGGGAAGATGTGCACGTAAAACCGCTCTAATCCGTCTGAAACGTCGATATGTGCAATAAAAACCGAACTTCTCCCCTTTTCAATATCTTACTCAGTATTTTACGAGAAACAAATAGATGATTGAAAATGAAGTATTTAAGGTTATTATCTAATCAATTATGTGTTTGCATAATTTTTATCGTATATATATGAAATAATACCCATAGAGTGAAAATTCACAAAAACGTGGAAAAACCGCAAAATATTGCCTAATTCGATGATATTTTGTTTAAATCAAATAAAGGAAAAGGGGATGATAAACGTCAAAATATTGCTAAATTCGATGATTTTTCGTACGAAACAAAAGGCAAGAAAACTTGCTTAAAATGCAATATTATGCGAAATTCTGAGATTTGAAGGCCAAATCACATATCGTGATACTACATGAAATAGAATCTAAATATTGGTAAAAATGAATATATTTACGTAGTATCAAACTACATGAAAAACGTGAAAAAAGTCACTATTTAACCATATTTGAGGATTTTAACTTCAAATCATAGAGCGAGGTTTCGTATTATTTAGATCCAAGAAAAGACATATGACAATGTTGTTTCCAATACAAATGATAAAAATCAATGTTTTTTCATTAGTACTAACTAAAATGTTCCTGATTTTCCGTTTATATTACCGATGGAAGATGTACACGAAAATCGCTCTATTCCGGCTGAAACGTCGATATATGCAATAAAAACAGAACTTCTCCCCTTTTCAATATCTTACTCAGTATTTTAACGAGAAACAAATAGATGATTGAAAATGAAGTATTTAAGGTTATTATCTAATCAATTATGTGTTTGCATAATTTTTATCGTATATATATGAATTAATACCCATAGACTGAAAATTCAGAAAAACGTGGAAAACGGCAAAATATTGCCTAATTCGATGATATTTTGTTTGTCACATAAAGGAAAAGGGGATGATAAACGTCAAAATATTGCTAAAATCGATGATTTTTCGTACGAAACAAAATGCAAGAAAACTTGCTTAAAATGCAATATTATGCGAAATTCTGAGATTTGAAGGCCAAATCACATATCGTGATACTACATGAAATAGAATCGAAATATTGGTAAAACTCAATATATTTACGTAGTATCAAACTACATGAAAAACGTGAAAAAAGTCACTATTTAACCATATTTGAGGATTTTAACTTCAAATCATAGAGAGAGGTTTCGTATTATTTAGATCCAAGAAAAGACATATGACAATGTTGTTTCCAATACAAATGATAAAAATGAATGTGTTTTCATTAGAATTAACTAAAATGTTCCTGATTTTCCGTTTATATTACCGAGGGAAGATGTACACGTAAAACCGCTCTAATCCGGCTGAAACGTCGATATATGCAATAAAAACCGAACTTCTCCCCTTTTCAATATCTTACTCAGTATTTTACGAGAAACAAATAGATGATTGAAAATGAAGTATTTAAGGTTATTATCTAATCAATTATGTGTTTGCATAATTTTTATCGTATATATATGAAATAATACCCATAGAGTGAAAATTCACAAAAACGTGGAAAAACCGCAAAATATTGCCTAATTCGATGATATTTTGTTTAAATCAAATAAAGGAAAAGGGGATGATAAACGTCAAAATATTGCTAAATTCGATGATTTTTCGTACGAAACAAAAGGCAAGAAAACTTGCTTAAGGGGGCATATCGATATAAAATTAAAAGTGGTTCAATTTGCTTATAGATTTGTTTATGAAATGGTTATAGAAAGGGCTGCAGCCGGTCCAAGTTTCATCATCACACCCTAAACAGAAAAGGAGAAAAAAAATAAACAACGAATTATGCAACGAATTTTCAAATAGTTTCATTGAACACATGTGTCAACTAAAATCATTTCTATAACACTCAGATATTAAATTAAGCACATAATAAAGGATTCTAGTGATCAGTTTTATCAAAAACGTGTTTAGTGCAATAATATAATTTTTCAAAGTTACCCTACTAAAAAAATATGCAATATATGAAATTTATAAATTTTTATAAAATCAACAAATAGACTTTGGACTAAAATGTCTACTAGAGTCTATAGAAGCACAAACGCTACATATAAGGTGTAATTTTCATGTAAATTGATTAATAAATGAAAGCTCTGAAGTAATTTGAAGGTGTAAATTACTTTCCGGAGTAAAATAAAGATCCAAGTTCGGCCACCTGTAGCTGAGCTTGACTTCGACAGATTTCGTTCATAATTGGCACCCTTGCAGATAGCCATCCATTGAGCAAGGTGTGCAAGTTTCATGCAAATCCCTTGATAACAAACGAGAAAAAAAATTGGCCAAAAAAAAAAAGAAAAAAAAAGAAAAAGAAAAAAAAAATGTTTAAATATAAATATATTGAACATACATATTACAATTATTACAAGAGTTTGTGCTTCTACAGCACATAGTAGACATTTTAGTTGACACATGTGTTCCCTGAGATTATTTGAGACTGTTGAACATTCGTTGCATAATACGTTGTGTATTTTTTTTCTCCTTTTCTGTTTAGGGTGTGATGGTGAAACTTGGACCAGTTGCAGCCCTTTCTATAACCATTTCATAAAAAAATTTATAAGCAAATTGAATAATTTTAATTTATAACGATATTTTTTGATATGCCCCCTTAAAATGCAATATTATGCGAAATTCTGAGATTTGAAGGCCAAATCACATATCGTGATACTACATGAAATAGCATCGAAATATTGGTAAAAATGAATATATTTACGTAGTATCAAACTACATGAAAAACGTGAAAAAAGTCACTATTTAACCATATTTGAGGATTTTAACTTCAAATCATAGAGCGAGGTGTCGTATTATTTAGATCCAAGAAAAGACATATGACAATGTTGTTTCCAATACAAATTATAAAAATCAATGTGTTTTCATTAGAATTAACTAAAATGTTCCTGATTTTCCGTTTATATTACCGAGGGAAGATGTACACGTAAAACCGCTCTAATCCGGCTAAAACGTCGATATATGCAATAAAAACCGAACTTCTCCCCTTTTCATTATCTTACTCAGTATTTTAACGAGAAACAAATAGATGATTGAAAATGAAGTATTTAAGGTTATTATCTAATCAATTATGTGTTTGCATCATTTTTTATCGTATATATATGAATTAATACCCATAGACTGAAAATTCACAAAAACGTGGAAAACGGCAAAATATTGCCTAATTCGATGATATTTTGTTTAAGTCACATAAAGGAAAAGGGGATGATAAACGTCAAAATATTGCTAAATTCGATGATTTTTCGTACGAAACAAAAGGCAAGAAAACTTGCTTAAAATGCAATATTATGCGAAATTCTGAGATTTGAAGGCCAAATCACATATCGTGATACTACATGAAATAGTATCGAAATATTGGTAAAAATGAATATATTTACGTAATATCAAACTACATGAAAAACGTGAAAAAAGTCAATATTTAACAATATTTGAGGATTTTAACTTCAAATCATAGAGCGAGGTTTCGTATTATTTAGATCCAAGAATAGACATATGACAATGTTGTTTCCAATAAAAATTATAAAAATCAATGTGTTTTCCTAAGAATTAACTAAAATGTTCTTGATTTTCCGTTTATATTACCGAGGGAAGATGTACACGTAAAACCGCTCTAATCTGGCTGAAACTTCGATATATGCAATAAAAACCGAACTTCTCCCCTTTTCATTATCTTACTCAGTATTTTAACGAGAAACAAATAGATGATTGAAAATGAAGTATTTAAGGTTATTATCTAATCAATTATGTGTTTGCATCATTTTTATCGTATATATATGAATTAATACCCATAGACTGAAAATTCACAAAAACGTGGAAAACGGCAAAATATTGCCTAATTCGATGATATTTTGTTTAAGTCACATAAAGGAAAAGAGATGATAAACATCAAAATATTGCTAAATTCGATGATTTTTCGTACGAAACAAAAGGCAAGAAAATTTGCTTAAAATGCAATATTATGCGAAATTCTGAGATTTGAAGGCCAATTCACATATCGTGATACTACATGAAATAGTATCGAAATATTGGTAAAAATGAATATATTTACTACAAACTTTATATCAAATATTTATATCAAACTACATGAAAAACGTGAAAAAAGTCAATATTTAACCATATATGAGGATTTTAACTTCAAATCATAGAGCGAGGTTTCGTATTATTTAGATCCAAGAAAAGACTTGACAGTGTTGTTACCAATACAAATGATAAAAATCAATGTGTTTTCATTAGTATTAACTAAAATGTTCCTGATTTTCTGTTTATATTACCGATGAAAGATGTACACGAAAATCGCTCTATTCCGGCTGAAACGTCGATATATGCAATAAAAACAGAACTTCTCCCCTTTTCAATATCTTACTCAGTATTTTAACGAGAAACAAATAGTTGATTGAAAATGAAGTATTTAAGGTTACTATCTAATCAATTATGTGTTTGCATAATTTTTATCGTATATATATGAATTAATACCGATAGACTGAAAATTCACAAAAACGTGGAAAAACCGCAAAATATTGCCTAATTCGATGATATTTTGTTTAAATCAAATAAAGGAAAAGGGGATGATAAACGTCAAAATATTGCTAAATTCGATGATTTTTCGTACGAAACAAAATGCAAGAAAACTTGCTTAAAATGCAATATTATGCGAAATTCTGAGATTTGAAGGCCAAATCACATATCGTGATACTACATGAAATAGAATCGAAATATTAGTAAAACTCAATATATTTACATAGTATCAAACTACATGAAAAACGTGAAAAAAGTCACTATTTAACCATATTTGAGGATTTTAACTTCAAATCATAGAGCGAGGTTTCGTATTATTTAGATCCAAGAAAAGACATATGACAATGTTGTTTCCAATAGAAATGATAAAAATCAATGTTTTTTCATTAGTATTAACTAAAATGTTCCTGATTTTACGTTTATATTACCGATGGAAGATGTACACGAAAATCGTTCTATTCCGGCTGAAACGTCGATATATGCAATAAAAACAGAACTTCTCCCCTTTTCAATATCTTACTCAGTATTTTAACGATAAACAAATAGATGATTGAAAATGAAGTATTTCAGGTTATTATCTAATCAATTATGTGTTTGCGTCATTTTTATCGTATATATAATGAATTAATACCCATAGATTGAAAATTCACAAAAACGTGGAAAAACCGCAAAATATTGCCTAATTCGATGATATTTTGTTTAAATCAAATAAAGGAAAAGGGGATGATAAACGTCAAAATATTGCTAAATTCGATTATTTTTCGTACGAAACAAAAGGCAAGAAAACTTGCTTAAAATGCAATATTATGCGAAATTCTGAGATTTGAAGGCCAAATCACATATCGTGATACTACATGAAATAGTATCGAAATATTGGTAAAAATGAATATATTTACGTAATATCAAACTACATGAAAAACGTGAAAAAAGTCAATATTTAACAATATTTGAGGATTTTAACTTCAAATCATAGAGCGAGGTTTCGTATTATTTAGATCCAAGAATAGACATATGACAATGTTGTTTCCAATACAAATTATAAAAATCAATGTGTTTTCCTAAGAATTAACTAAAATGTTCTTGATTTTCCGTTTATATTACCGAGGGAAGATGTACACGTAAAACCGCTCCAATCCGGCTGAAACGTCGATATATGCAATAAAAACCGAACTTCTCCCCTTTTCATTATCTTACTCAGTATTTTAACGAGAAACAAATAGATGATTGAAAATGAAGTATTTAAGGTTATTATCTAATCAATTATGTGTTTGCATCATTTTTACCGTATATATATGAATTAATACCCATAGACTGAAAATTCACAAAAACGTGGAAAACGGCAAAATATTGCCTAATTCGATGATATTTTGTTTAAGTCACATAAAGGAAAAGGGGATGATAAACATCAAAATATTGCTAAATTCGATGATTTTTCGTACGAAACAAAAGGCAAGAAAATTTGCTTAAAATGCAATATTATGCGAAATTCTGAGATTTGAAGGCCAATTCACATATCGTGATACTACATGAAATAGTATCGAAATATTGGTAAAAATGAATATATTTACTACAAACTTTATATCAAATATTTATATCAAACTACATGAAAAACGTGAAAAAAGTCAATATTTAACCATATATGAGGATTTTAACTTCAAATCATAGAGCGAGGTTTCGTATTATTTAGATCCAAGAAAAGACTTGACAGTGTTGTTACCAATACAAATGATAAAAATCAATGTGTTTTCATTAGTATTAACTAAAATGTTCCTGATTTTCTGTTTATATTACCGATGGAAGATGTACACGAAAATCGCTCTATTCCGGCTGAAACGTCGATATATGCAATAAAAACAGAACTTCTCCCCTTTTCAATATCTTACTCAGTATTTTAACGAGAAACAAATAGTTGATTGAAAATGAAGTATTTAAGGTTACTATCTAATCAATTATGTGTTTGCATAATTTTTATCGTATATATATGAATTAATACCGATAGACTGAAAATTCACAAAAACGTGGAAAAACTGCAAAATATTGCCTAATTCGATGATATTTTGTTTAAATCAAATAAAGGAAAAGGGGATGATAAACGTCAAAATATTGCTAAATTCGATGATTTTTCGTACGAAACAAAATGCAAGAAAACTTGCTTAAAGTGCAATATTATGCGAAATTCTGAGATTTGAAGGCCAAATCACATATCGTGATACTACATGAAATAGAATCGAAATATTAGTAAAACTCAATATATTTACGTAGTATCAAACTACATGAAAAACGTGAAAAAAGTCACTATTTAACTATATTTGAGGATTTTAACTTGAAATCATAGAGAGAGGTTTCGTATTATTTAGATCCAAGAAAAGACATATGACAATGTTGTTTCCAATACAAATGATAAAAATGAATGTGTTTTCATTAGAATTAACTAAAATGTTCCTGATTTTCGTTTATATTACCGAGGGAAGATGTGCACGTAAAACCGCTCTAATCCGTCTGAAACGTCGATATGTGCAATAAAAACCGAACTTCTCCCCTTTTCAATATCTTACTCAGTATTTTACGAGAAACAAATAGATGATTGAAAATGAAGTATTTAAGGTTATTATCTAATCAATTATGTGTTTGCATAATTTTTATCGTATATATATGAAATAATACCCATAGAGTGAAAATTCACAAAAACGTGGAAAAACCGCAAAATATTGCCTAATTCGATGATATTTTGTTTAAATCAAATAAAGGAAAAGGGGATGATAAACGTCAAAATATTGCTAAATTCGATGATTTTTCGTACGAAACAAAAGGCAAGAAAACTTGCTTAAAATGCAATATTATGCGAAATTCTGAGATTTGAAGGCCAAATCACATATCGTGATACTACATGAAATAGAATCTAAATATTGGTAAAAATGAATATATTTACGTAGTATCAAACTACATGAAAAACGTGAAAAAAGTCACTATTTAACCATATTTGAGGATTTTAACTTCAAATCATAGAGCGAGGTTTCGTATTATTTAGATCCAAGAAAAGACATATGACAATGTTGTTTCCAATACAAATGATAAAAATCAATGTTTTTTCATTAGTATTAACTAAAATGTTCCTGATTTTCCGTTTATATTACTGATGGAAGATGTACACGAAAATCGCTCTATTCCGGCTGAAACGTCGATATATGCAATAAAAACAGAACTTCTCCCCTTTTCAATATCTTACTCAGTATTTTAACGAGAAACAAATAGATGATTGAAAATGAAGTATTTAAGGTTATTATCTAATCAATTATGTGTTTGCATAATTTTTATCGTATATATATGAATTAATACCCATAGACTGAAAATTCAGAAAAACGTGGAAAACGGCAAAATATTGCCTAATTCGATGATATTTTGTTTGTCACATAAAGGAAAAGGGGATGATAAACGTCAAAATATTGCTAAAATCGATGATTTTTCGTACGAAACAAAATGCAAGAAAACTTGCTTAAAGTGCAATATTATGCGAAATTCTGAGATTTGAAGGCCAAATCACATATCGTGATACTACATGAAATAGAATCGAAATATTAGTAAAACTCAATATATTTACGTAGTATCAAACTACATGAAAAACGTGAAAAAAGTCACTATTTAACTATATTTGAGGATTTTAACTTCAAATCATAGAGAGAGGTTTCGTATTATTTAGATCCAAGAAAAGACATATGACAATGTTGTTTCCAATACAAATGATAAAAATGAATGTGTTTTCATTAGAATTAACTAAAATGTTCCTGATTTTCGTTTATATTACCGAGGGAAGATGTGCACGTAAAACCGCTCTAATCCGTCTGAAACGTCGATATGTGCAATAAAAACCGAACTTCTCCCCTTTTCAATATCTTACTCAGTATTTTACGAGAAACAAATAGATGATTGAAAATGAAGTATTTAAGGTTATTATCTAATCAATTATGTGTTTGCATAATTTTTATCGTATATATATGAAATAATACCCATAGAGTGAAAATTCACAAAAACGTGGAAAAACCGCAAAATATTGCCTAATTCGATGATATTTTGTTTAAATCAAGTAAAGGAAAAGGGGATGATAAACGTCAAAATATTGCTAAATTCGATGATTTTTCGTACGAAACAAAAGGCAAGAAAACTTGCTTAAAATGCAATATTATGCGAAATTCTGAGATTTGAAGGCCAAATCACATATCGTGATACTACATGAAATAGAATCTAAATATTGGTAAAAATGAATATATTTACGTAGTATCAAACTACATGAAAAACGTGAAAAAAGTCACTATTTAACCATATTTGAGGATTTTAACTTCAAATCATAGAGCGAGGTTTCGTATTATTTAGATCCAAGAAAAGACATATGACAATGTTGTTTCCAATACAAATGATAAAAATCAATGTTTTTTCATTAGTATTAACTAAAATGTTCCTGATTTTCCGTTTATATTACCGATGGAAGATGTACACGAAAATCGCTCTATTCCGGCTGAAACGTCGATATATGCAATAAAAACAGAACTTCTCCCCTTTTCAATATCTTACTCAGTATTTTAACGAGAAACAAATAGATGATTGAAAATGAAGTATTTAAGGTTATTATCTAATCAATTATGTGTTTGCATAATTTTTATCGTATATATATGAATTAATACCCATAGACTGAAAATTCAGAAAAACGTGGAAAACGGCAAAATATTGCCTAATTCGATGATATTTTGTTTGTCACATAAAGGAAAAGGGGATGATAAACGTCAAAATATTGCTAAAATCGATGATTTTTCGTACGAAACAAAATGCAAGAAAACTTGCTTAAAGTGCAATATTATGCGAAATTCTGAGATTTGAAGGCCAAATCACATATCGTGATACTACATGAAATAGAATCGAAATATTAGTAAAACTCAATATATTTACGTAGTATCAAACTACATGAAAAACGTGAAAAAAGTCACTATTTAACTATATTTGAGGATTTTAACTTCAAATCATAGAGAGAGGTTTCGTATTATTTAGATCCAAGAAAAGACATATGACAATGTTGTTTCCAATACAAATGATAAAAATGAATGTGTTTTCATTAGAATTAACTAAAATGTTCCTGATTTTCGTTTATATTACCGAGGGAAGATGTGCACGTAAAACCGCTCTAATCCGTCTGAAACGTCGATATGTGCAATAAAAACCGAACTTCTCCCCTTTTCAATATCTTACTCAGTATTTTACGAGAAACAAATAGATGATTGAAAATGAAGTATTTAAGGTTATTATCTAATCAATTATGTGTTTGCATAATTTTTATCGTATATATATGAAATAATACCCATAGAGTGAAAATTCACAAAAACGTGGAAAAACCGCAAAATATTGCCTAATTCGATGATATTTTGTTTAAATCAAATAAAGGAAAAGGGGATGATAAACGTCAAAATATTGCTAAATTCGATGATTTTTCGTACGAAACAAAAGGCAAGAAAACTTGCTTAAAATGCAATATTATGCGAAATTCTGAGATTTGAAGGCCAAATCACATATCGTGATACTACATGAAATAGAATCTAAATATTGGTAAAAATGAATATATTTACGTAGTATCAAACTACATGAAAAACGTGAAAAAAGTCACTATTTAACCATATTTGAGGATTTTAACTTCAAATCATAGAGCGAGGTTTCGTATTATTTAGATCCAAGAAAAGACATATGACAATGTTGTTTCCAATACAAATGATAAAAATCAATGTTTTTTCATTAGTATTAACTAAAATGTTCCTGATTTTCCGTTTATATTACCGATGGAAGATGTACACGAAAATCGCTCTATTCCGGCTGAAACGTCGATATATGCAATAAAAACAGAACTTCTCCCCTTTTCAATATCTTACTCAGTATTTTAACGAGAAACAAATAGATGATTGAAAATGAAGTATTTAAGGTTATTATCTAATCAATTATGTGTTTGCATAATTTTTATCGTATATATATGAATTAATACCCATAGACTGAAAATTCAGAAAAACGTGGAAAACGGCAAAATATTGCCTAATTCGATGATATTTTGTTTGTCACATAAAGGAAAAGGGGATGATAAACGTCAAAATATTGCTAAAATCGATGATTTTTCGTACGAAACAAAATGCAAGAAAACTTGCTTAAAATGCAATATTATGCGAAATTCTGAGATTTGAAGGCCAAATCACATATCGTGATACTACATGAAATAGAATCGAAATATTGGTAAAACTCAATATATTTACGTAGTATCAAACTACATGAAAAACGTGAAAAAAGTCACTATTTAACCATATTTGAGGATTTTAACTTTAAATCATAGAGAGAGGTTTCGTATTATTTAGATCCAAGAAAAGACATATGACAATGTTGTTTCCAATACAAATGATAAAAATGAATGTGTTTTCATTAGAATTAACTAAAATGTTCCTGATTTTCCGTTTATATTACCGAGGGAAGATGTACACGTAAAACCGCTCTAATCCGGCTGAAACGTCGATATATGCAATAAAAACCGAACTTCTTCCCTTTTCAATATCTTACTCAGTATTTTACGAGAAACAAATAGATGATTGAAAATGAAGTATTTAAGGTTATTATCTAATCAATTATGTGTTTGCATAATTTTTATCGTATATATATGAAATAATACCCATAGAGTGAAAATTCACAAAAACGTGGAAAAACCGCAAAATATTGCCTAATTCGATGATATTTTGTTTAAATCAAATAAAGGAAAAGGGGATGATAAACGTCAAAATATTGCTAAATTCGATGATTTTTCGTACGAAACAAAAGGCAAGAAAACTTGCTTAAGGGGGCATATCGATATAAAATTAAAAGTGGTTCAATTTGCTTATAGATTTGTTTATGAAATGGTTAAAGAATGGGCTGCAGCCGGTCCAAGTTTCATCATCACACCCTAAACAGAAAAGGAGAAAAAAAATAAACAACGAATTATGCAACGAATTTTCAAATAGTTTCATTGAACACATGTGTCAACTAAAATCATTTCTATAACACTCAGATATTAAATTAAGCACATAATAAAGGATTCTAGTGATCAGTTTTATCAAAAACGTGTTTAGTGCAATAATATAATTTTTCAAAGTTACCCTACTAAAAAAATATGCAATATATGAAATTTATAAATTTTTATAAAATCAACAAATAGACTTTGGACTAAAATGTCTACTAGAGTCTATAGAAGCACAAACGCTACATATAAGGTGTAATTTTCATGTAAATTGATTAATAAATGAAAGCTCTGAAGTAATTTGAAGGTGTAAATTACTTTCCGGAGTAAAATAAAGATCCAAGTTCGGCCACCTGTAGCTGAGCTTGACTTCGACAGATTTCGTTCATAATTGGCACCCTTGCAGATAGCCATCCATTGAGCAAGGTGTGCAAGTTTCATGCAAATCCCTTGATAACAAACGAGAAAAAAAATTGGCAAAAAAAAAAGAAAAAAAAAGAAAAAGAAAAAAAAAATGTTTAAATATAAATATATTGAACATACATATTACAATTATTACAAGAGTTTGTGCTTCTACAGCACATAGTAGACATTTTAGTTGACACATGTGTTCCCTGAGATTATTTGAGACTGTTGAACATTCGTTGCATAATACGTTGTGTATTTTTTTTCTCCTTTTCTGTTTAGGGTGTGATGGTGAAACTTGGACCAGTTGCAGCCCTTTCTATAACCATTTCATAAAAAAATTTATAAGCAAATTGAATAATTTTAATTTATAACGATATTTTTTGATATGCCCCCTTAAAATGCAATATTATGCGAAATTCTGAGATTTGAAGGCCAAATCACATATCGTGATACTACATGAAATAGCATCGAAATATTGGTAAAAATGAATATATTTACGTAGTATCAAACTACATGAAAAACGTGAAAAAAGTCACTATTTAACCATATTTGAGGATTTTAACTTCAAATCATAGAGCGAGGTGTCGTATTATTTAGATCCAAGAAAAGACATATGACAATGTTGTTTCCAATACAAATTATAAAAATCAATGTGTTTTCATTAGAATTAACTAAAATGTTCCTGATTTTCCGTTTATATTACCGAGGGAAGATGTACACGTAAAACCGCTCTAATCCGGCTAAAACGTCGATATATGCAATAAAAACCGAACTTCTCCCCTTTTCATTATCTTACTCAGTATTTTAACGAGAAACAAATAGATGATTGAAAATGAAGTATTTAAGGTTATTATCTAATCAATTATGTGTTTGCATCATTTTTTATCGTATATATATGAATTAATACCCATAGACTGAAAATTCACAAAAACGTGGAAAACGGCAAAATATTGCCTAATTCGATGATATTTTGTTTAAGTCACATAAAGGAAAAGGGGATGATAAACGTCAAAATATTGCTAAATTCGATGATTTTTCGTACGAAACAAAAGGCAAGAAAACTTGCTTAAAATGCAATATTATGCGAAATTCTGAGATTTGAAGGCCAAATCACATATCGTGATACTACATGAAATAGTATCGAAATATTGGTAAAAATGAATATATTTACGTAATATCAAACTACATGAAAAACGTGAAAAAAGTCAATATTTAACAATATTTGAGGATTTTAACTTCAAATCATAGAGCGAGGTTTCGTATTATTTAGATCCAAGAATAGACATATGACAATGTTGTTTCCAATAAAAATTATAAAAATCAATGTGTTTTCCTAAGAATTAACTAAAATGTTCTTGATTTTCCGTTTATATTACCGAGGGAAGATGTACACGTAAAACCGCTCCAATCCGGCTGAAACGTCGATATATGCAATAAAAACCGAACTTCTCCCCTTTTCATTATCTTACTCAGTATTTTAACGAGAAACAAATAGATGATTGAAAATGAAGTATTTAAGGTTATTATCTAATCAATTATGTGTTTGCATCATTTTTATCGTATATATATGAATTAATACCCATAGACTGAAAATTCACAAAAACGTGGAAAACGGCAAAATATTGCCTAATTCGATGATATTTTGTTTAAGTCACATAAAGGAAAAGAGATGATAAACATCAAAATATTGCTAAATTCGATGATTTTTCGTACGAAACAAAAGGCAAGAAAATTTGCTTAAAATGCAATATTATGCGAAATTCTGAGATTTGAAGGCCAATTCACATATCGTGATACTACATGAAATAGTATCGAAATATTGGTAAAAATGAATATATTTACTACAAACTTTATATCAAATATTTATATCAAACTACATGAAAAACGTGAAAAAAGTCAATATTTAAGCATATATGAGGATTTTAACTTCAAATCATAGAGCGAGGTTTCGTATTATTTAGATCCAAGAAAAGACTTGACAGTGTTTTTACCAATACAAATGATAAAAATCAATGTGTTTTCATTAGTATTAACTAAAATGTTCCTGATTTTCTGTTTATATTACCGATGGAAGATGTACACGAAAATCGCTCTATTCCGGCTGAAACGTCGATATATGCAATAAAAACAGAACTTCTCCCCTTTTCAATATCTTACTCAGTATTTTAACGAGAAACAAATAGATGATTGAAAATGAAGTATTTAAGGTTACTATCTAATCAATTATGTGTTTGCATAATTTTTATCGTATATATATGAATTAATACCGATAGACTGAAAATTCACAAAAACGTGGAAAAACCGCAAAATATTGCCTAATTCGATGATATTTTGTTTAAATCAAATAAAGGAAAAGGGGATGATAAACGTCAAAATATTGCTAAAATCGATGATTTTTCGTACGAAACAAAATGCAAGAAAACTTTCTTAAAATGCAATATTATGCGAAATTCTGAGATTTGAAGGCCAAATCACATATCGTGATACTACATGAAATAGAATCGAAATATTGGTAAAACTCAATATATTTACGTAGTATCAAACTACATGAAAAACGTGAAAAAAGTCACTATTTAACCATATTTGAGGATTTTAACTTCAAATCATAGAGAGAGGTTTCGTATTATTTAGATCCAAGAAAAGACATATGACAATGTTGTTTCCAATACAAATGATAAAAATGAATGTGTTTTCATTAGAATTAACTAAAATGTTCCTGATTTTCCGTTTATATTACCGAGGGAAGATGTACACGTAAAACCGCTCTAATCCGGCTGAAACGTCGATATATGCAATAAAAACCGAACTTCTCCCCTTTTCAATATCTTACTCAGTATTTTACGAGAAACAAATAGATGATTGAAAATGAAGTATTTAAGGTTATTATCTAATCAATTATGTGTTTGCATAATTTTTATCGTATATATATGAAATAATACCCATAGAGTGAAAATTCACAAAAACGTGGAAAAACCGCAAAATATTGCCTAATTCGATGATATTTTGTTTAAATCAAATAAAGGAAAAGGGGATGATAAACGTCAAAATATTGCTAAATTCGATGATTTTTCGTACGAAACAAAAGGCAAGAAAACTTGCTTAAGGGGGCATATCGATATAAAATTAAAAGTGGTTCAATTTGCTTATAGATTTGTTTATGAAATGGTTATAGAAAGGGCTGCAGCCGGTCCAAGTTTCATCATCACACCCTAAACAGAAAAGGAGAAAAAAAATAAACAACGAATTATGCAACGAATTTTCAAATAGTTTCATTGAACACATGTGTCAACTAAAATCATTTCTATAACACTCAGATATTAAAGTAAGCACATAATAAAGGATTCTAGTGATCAGTTTTATCAAAAACGTGTTTAGTGCAAAATATAATTTTTCAAAGTTACCCTACTAAAAAAATATGCAATATATGAAATTTATAAATTTTTATAAAATCAACAAATAGACTTTGGACTAAAATGTCTACTAGAGTCTATAGAAGCACAAACGCTACATATAAGGTGTAATTTTCATGTAAATTGATTAATAAATGAAAGCTCTGAAGTAATTTGAAGGTGTAAATTACTTTCCGGAGTAAAATAAAGATCCAAGTTCGGCCACCTGTAGCTGAGCTTGACTTCGACAGATTTCGTTCATAATTGGCACCCTTGCAGATAGCCATCCATTGAGCAAGGTGTGCAAGTTTCATGCAAATCCCTTGATAACAAACGAGAAAAAAAATTGGCCAAAAAAAAAGAAAAAAAAAGAAAAAGAAAAAAAAAATGTTTAAATATAAATATATTGAACATACATATTACAATTATTACAAGAGTTTGTGCTTCTACAGCACATAGTAGACATTTTAGTTGACACATGTGTTCCCTGAGATTATTTGAGACTGTTGAACATTCGTTGCATAATACGTTGTGTATTTTTTTTCTCCTTTTCTGTTTAGGGTGTGATGGTGAAACTTGGACCAGTTGCAGCCCTTTCTATAACCATTTCATAAAAAAATTTATAAGCAAATTGAATAATTTTAATTTATAACGATATTTTTTGATATGCCCCCTTAAAATGCAATATTATGCGAAATTCTGAGATTTGAAGGCCAAATCACATATCGTGATACTACATGAAATAGCATCGAAATATTGGTAAAAATGAATATATTTACGTAGTATCAAACTACATGAAAAACGTGAAAAAAGTCACTATTTAACCATATTTGAGGATTTTAACTTCAAATCATAGAGCGAGGTGTCGTATTATTTAGATCCAAGAAAAGACATATGACAATGTTGTTTCCAATACAAATTATAAAAATCAATGTGTTTTCATTAGAATTAACAAAAATGTTCCTGATTTTCCGTTTATATTACCGAGGGAAGATGTACACGTAAAACCGCTCTAATCCGGCTAAAACGTCGATATATGCAATAAAAACCGAACTTCTCCCCTTTTCATTATCTTACTCAGTATTTTAACGAGAAACAAATAGATGATTGAAAATGAAGTATTTAAGGTTATTATCTAATCAATTATGTGTTTGCATAATTTTTTATCGTATATATATGAATTAATACCCATAGACTGAAAATTCACAAAAACGTGGAAAACGGCAAAATATTGCCTAATTCGATGATATTTTGTTTAAGTCACATAAAGGAAAAGGGGATGATAAACGTCAAAATATTGCTAAATTCGATGATTTTTCGTACGAAACAAAAGGCAAGAAAACTTGCTTAAAATGCAATATTATGCGAAATTCTGAGATTTGAAGGCCAAATCACATATCGTGATACTACATGAAATAGTATCGAAATATTGGTAAAAATGAATATATTTACGTAATATCAAACTACATGAAAAACGTGAAAAAAGTCAATATTTAACAATATTTGAGGATTTTAACTTCAAATCATAGAGCGAGGTTTCGTATTATTTAGATCCAAGAATAGACATATGACAATGTTGTTTCCAATAAAAATTATAAAAATCAATGTGTTTTCCTAAGAATTAACTAAAATGTTCTTGATTTTCCGTTTATATTACCGAGGGAAGATGTACACGTAAAACCGCTCCAATCCGGCTGAAACGTCGATATATGCAATAAAAACCGAACTTCTCCCCTTTTCATTATCTTACTCAGTATTTTAACGAGAAACAAATAGATGATTGAAAATGAAGTATTTAAGGTTATTATCTAATCAATTATGTGTTTGCATCATTTTTATCGTATATATATGAATTAATACCCATAGACTGAAAATTCACAAAAACGTGGAAAACGGCAAAATATTGCCTAATTCGATGATATTTTGTTTAAGTCACATAAATAAAAAGGGGATGATAAACATCAAAATATTGCTAAATTCGATGATTTTTCGTACGAAACAAAGGGCAAGAAAATTTGCTTAAAATGCAATATTATGCGAAATTCTGAGATTTGAAGGCCAATTCACATATCGTGATACTACATGAAATAGTATCGAAATATTGGTAAAAATGAATATATTTACTACAAACTTTATATCAAATATTTATATCAAACTACATGAAAAACGTGAAAAAAGTCAATATTTAACCATATATGAGGATTTTAACTTCAAATCATAGAGCGAGGTTTCGTATTATTTAGATCCAAGAAAAGACTTGACAGTGTTGTTACCAATACAAATGATAAAAATCAATGTGTTTTCATTAGTATTAACTAAAATGTTCCTGATTTTCTGTTTATATTACCGATGGAAGATGTACACGAAAATCGCTCTATTCCGGCTGAAACGTCGATATATGCAATAAAAACAGAACTTCTCCCCTTTTCAATATCTTACTCAGTATTTTAACGAGAAACAAATAGTTGATTGAAAATGAAGTATTTAAGGTTACTATCTAATCAATTATGTGTTTGCATAATTTTTATCGTATATATATGAATTAATACCGATAGACTGAAAATTCACAAAAACGTGGAAAAACCGCAAAATATTGCCTAATTCGATGATATTTTGTTTAAATCAAATAAAGGAAAAGGGGATGATAAACGTCAAAATATTGCTAAATTCGATGATTTTTCGTACGAAACAAAATGCAAGAAAACTTGCTTAAAATGCAATATTATGCGAAATTCTGAGATTTGAAGGCCAAATCACATATCGTGATACTACATGAAATAGAATCGAAATATTAGTAAAACTCAATATATTTACGTAGTATCAAACTACATGAAAAACGTGAAAAAAGTCACTATTTAACCATATTTGAGGATTTTAACTTCAAATCATAGAGAGAGATTTCGTATTATTTAGATCCAAGAAAAGACATATGACAATGTTGTTTCCAATACAAATGATAAAAATGAATGTGTTTTCATTAGAATTAACTAAAATGTTCCTGATTTTCGTTTATATTACCGAGGGAAGATGTACACGTAAAACCGCTCTAATCCGTCTGAAACGTCGATATATGCAATAAAAACCGAACTTCTCCCCTTTTCAATATCTTACTCAGTATTTTACTAGAAACAAATAGATGATTGAAAATGAAGTATTTAAGGTTATTATCTAATCAATTATGTGTTTGCATAATTTTTATCGTATATATATGAATTAATACCCATAGACTGAAAATTCACAGAAACGTGGAAAACGGCAAAATATTGCCTAATTCGATGATATTTTGTTTAAGTCACATAAAGGAAAAGGGGATGAAAACCTCAAAATATTGCTAAATTCGATGATTTTTCGTACGAAACAAAAGGCAAGAAAACTTGCTTAAAATGCAATATTATGCGAAATTCTGAGATTTGTAGGCCAAATCACATATCGTGATACTACATGAAATAGTATCGAAATATTGGTAAAAATGAATATATTTACGTAATATCAAACTACATGAAAAACGTGAAAAAAGTCAATATTTAACCATATTTGAGGATTTTAACTTCAAATCATAGAGCGAGGTTTCGTATTATTTAGATCCAATAATAGACATATGAAAATGTTGTTTCCAATATAAATTATAAAAATCAATGTGTTTTCATTAGAATTAACTAAAATGTTCTTGATTTTCCGTTTATATTACCGAGGGAAGATGTACACGTAAAACCGCTCTAATCCGGCTGAAACGTCGATATATGCAATAAAAACCGAGCTTCTCCCCTTTTCATTATCTTACTCAGTATTTTAACGAGAAACAAATAGATGATTGAAAATGAAGTATTTAAGGTTATTATCTAATCAATTATGTGTTTGCATCATTTTTATCGTATATATATGAATTAATACCCATAGACTGAAAATTCACAAAAACGTGGAAAACGGCAAAATATTGCCTAATTCGATGATATTTTGTTTAAGTCACATAAAGGAAAATGGGATGATAAACGTCAAAATATTGCTAAATTCGATGATTTTTCGTACGAAACAAAATGCAAGAAAACTTGCTTAAATGCAATATTATGCGAAATTCTGAGATTTGAAGGCCAAATCACATATCGTGATACTACATGAAATAGAATCGAAATATTGGTTAAAATGAATATATTTACGTAGTATCAAACTACATGAAAAACGTGAAAAAAGTCACTATTTAACCATATTTGAGGATTTTAACTTCAAATCATAGAGCGAGGTTTCGTATAATTTAGATCCAAGAAAAGACATATGACAATGTTGTTTCCAATACAAATTATAAAAATCAATGTGTTTTCATTAGAATTAACTAAAATGTTCCTGATTTTCCGTTTATATTACCGAGGGAAGATGTACACGTAAAACCGCTCTAATCCGGCTGAAACGTCGATATATGCAATAAAAACCGAACTTCTCCCCTTTTCATTATCTTACTCAGTATTTTAACGAGAAACAAATAGATGATTGAAAATGAAGTATTTAAGGTTATTATCTAATCAATTATGTGTTTGCATCATTTTTATCGTATATATATGAATTAATACCCATAGACTGAAAATTCACAAAAACGTGGAAAACGGCAAAATATTGCCTAATTCGATGATATTTTGTTTAAGTCACATAAAGGAAAAGGGAATGATAAACATCAAAATATTGCTAAATTCGATGATTTTTCGTACGAAACAAAAGGCAAGAAAATTTGCTTAAAATGCAATATTATGCGAAATTCTGAGATTTGAAGGCCAAATCACATATCGTGATACTACATGAAATAGTATCGAAATATTGGTAAAAATGAATATATTTACTACAAACTTTATATCAAATATTTATATCAAACTACATGAAAAACGTGAAAAAAGTCACTATTTAACCATATTTGAGGATTTTAACTTCAAATCATAGAGAGAGGTTTCGTATTATTTAGATCCAAGAAAAGACATATGACAATGTTGGTTCCAATACAAATGATAAAAATGAATGTGTTTTCATTAGAATTAACTAAAATGTTCCTGATTTTCGTTTATATTACCGATGGATGATGTACACGTAAAACCGCTCAAATCCGGCTGAAACGTCGATATATGCAATAAAAACCGAACTTCTCCCCTTTTCAATATCTTACTCAGTATTTTACGAGAAACAAATAGATGATTGAAAATGAAGTATTTAAGGTTATTATCTAATCAATTATGTGTTTGCATAATTTTTATCGTATATATATGAAATAATACCCATAGAGTGAAAATTCACAAAAACGTGGAAAAACCGCAAAATATTGCCTAATTCGATGATATTTTGTTTAAATCAAATAAAGGAAAAGGGGATGATAAACGTCAAAATATTGCTAAATTCGATGATTTTTCGTACGAAACAAAAGGCAAGAAAACTTGCTTAAAATGCAATATTATGCGAAATTCTGAGATTTGAAGGCCAAATCACATATCGTGATACTACATGAAATAGAATCTAAATATTGGTAAAAATGAATATATTTACGTAGTATCAAACTACATGAAAAACGTGAAAAAAGTCACTATTTAACCATATTTGAGGATTTTAACTTCAAATCATAGAGCGAGGTTTCGTATTATTTAGATCCAAGAAAAGACATATGACAATGTTGTTTCCAATACAAATGATAAAAATCAATGTTTTTTCATTAGTATTAACTAAAATGTTCCTGATTTTCCGTTTATATTACCGATGGAAGATGTACACGAAAATCGCTCTATTCCGGCTGAAACGTCGATATATGCAATAAAAACAGAACTTCTCCCCTTTTCAATATCTTACTCAGTATTTTAACGAGAAACAAATAGATGATTGAAAATGAAGTATTTAAGGTTATTATCTAATCAATTATGTGTTTGCATAATTTTTATCGTATATATATGAATTAATACCCATAGACTGAAAATTCAGAAAAACGTGGAAAACGGAAAAATATTGCCTAATTCGATGATATTTTGTTTGTCACATAAAGGAAAAGGGGATGATAAACGTCAAAATATTGCTAAATTCGATGATTTTTCGTACGAAACAAAATGCAAGAAAACTTGATTAAAATGCAATATTATGCGAAATTCTGAGATTTGAAGGCCAAATCACATATCGTGATACTACATGAAATAGAATCGAAATATTGGTAAAACTCAATATATTTACGTAGTATCAAACTACATGAAAAACGTGAAAAAAGTCACTATTTAACCATATTTGAGGATTTTAACTTCAAATCATAGAGAGAGGTTTCGTATTATTTAGATCCAAGAAAAGACATATGACAATGTTGTTTCCAATACAAATGATAAAAATGAATGTGTTTTCATTAGAATTAACTAAAATGTTCCTGATTTTCGTTTATATTACCGAGGGATGATGTACACGTAAAACCGCTCTAATCCGGCTGAAACGTCGATATATGCAATAAAAACCGAACTTCACCCCTTTTCAATATCTTACTCAGTATTTTACGAGAAACAAATAGATGATTGAAAATGAAGTATTTAAGGTTATTATCTAATCAATTATGTGTTTGCATAATTTTTATCGTATATATATGAAATAATACCCATAGAGTGAAAATTCACAAAAACGTGGAAAAACCGCAAAATATTGCCTAATTCGATGATATTTTGTTTAAATCAAATAAAGGAAAAGGGGATGATAAACGTCAAAATATTGCTAAATTCGATGATTTTTCGTACGAAACAAAAGGCAAGAAAACTTGCTTAAAATGCAATATTATGCGAAATTCTGAGATTTGAAGGCCAAATCACATATCGTGATACTACATGAAATAGCATCGAAATATTGGTAAAAATGAATATATTTACGTAGTATCAAACTACATGAAAAACGTGAAAAAAGTCACTATTTAACCATATTTGAGGATTTTAACTTCAAATCATAGAGCGAGGTGTCGTATTATTTAGATCCAAGAAAAGACATATGACAATGTTGTTTCCAATACAAATTATAAAAATCAATGTGTTTTCATTAGAATTAACTAAAATGTTCCTGATTTTCCGTTTATATTACCGAGGGAAGATGTACACGTAAAACCGCTCTAATCCGGCTGAAACGTCGATATATGCAATAAAAACCGAACTTCTCCCCTTTTCATTATCTTACTCAGTATTTTAACGAGAAACAAATAGATGATTGAAAATGAAGTATTTAAGGTTATTATCTAATCAATTATGTGTTTGCATCATTTTTATCGTATATATATGAATTAATACCCATAGACTGAAAATTCACAAAAACGTGGAAAACGGCAAAATATTGCCTAATTCGATGATATTTTGTTTAAGTCACATAAAGGAAAAGGGAATGATAAACATCAAAATATTGCTAAATTCGATGATTTTTCGTACGAAACAAAAGGCAAGAAAATTTGCTTAAAATGCAATATTATGCGAAATTCTGAGATTTGAAGGCCAAATCACATATCGTGATACTACATGAAATAGTATCGAAATATTGGTAAAAATGAATATATTTACTACAAACTTTATATCAAATATTTATATCAAACTACATGAAAAACGTGAAAAAAGTCACTATTTAACCATATTTGAGGATTTTAACTTCAAATCATAGAGAGAGGTTTCGTATTATTTAGATCCAAGAAAAGACATATGACAATGTTGTTTCCAATACAAATGATAAAAATGAATGTGTTTTCATTAGACATAACTAAAATGTTCCTGATTTTCGTTTATATTATCGAGGGATGATGTACACGTAAAACCGCTCAAATCCGGCTGAAACGTCGATATATGTAATAAAAACCGAACTTCTCCCCTTTTCAATATCTTACTCAGTATTTTACGAGAAACAAATAGATGATTGAAAATGAAGTATTTAAGGTTATTATCTAATCAATTATGTGTTTGCATAATTTTTATCGTATATATATGAAATAATACCCATAGAGTGAAAATTCACAAAAACGTGGAAAAACCGCAAAATATTGCCTAATTCGATGATATTTTGTTTAAATCAAATAAAGGAAAAGGGGATGATAAACGTCAAAATATTGCTAAATTCGATGATTTTTCGTACGAAACAAAAGGCAAGAAAACTTGCTTAAAATGCAATATTATGCGAAATTCTGAGATTTGAAGGCCAAATCACATATCGTGATACTACATGAAATAGAATCTAAATATTGGTAAAAATGAATATATTTACGTAGTATCAAACTACATGAAAAACGTGAAAAAAGTCACTATTTAACCATATTTGAGGATTTTAACTTCAAATCATAGAGCGAGGTTTCGTATTATTTAGATCCAAGAAAAGACATATGACAATGTTGTTTCCAATACAAATGATAAAAATCAATGTTTTTTCATTAGTATTAACTAAAATGTTCCTGATTTTCCGTTTATATTACCGATGGAAGATGTACACGAAAATCGCTCTATTCCGGCTGAAACGTCGATATATGCAATAAAAACAGAACTTCTCCCCTTTTTAATATCTTACTCAGTATTTTAACGAGAAACAAATAGATGATTGAAAATGAAGTATTTAAGGTTATTATCTAATCAATTATGTGTTTGCATAATTTTTATCGTATATATATGAATTAATACCCATAGACTGAAAATTCAGAAAAACGTGGAAAACGGCAAAATATTGCCTAATTCGATGATATTTTGTTTGTCACATAAAGGAAAAGGGGATGATAAATGTCAAAATATTGCTAAATTCGATGATTTTTCGTACGAAACAAAATGCAAGAAAACTTGCTTAAAATGCAATATTATGCGAAATTCTGAGATTTGAAGGCCAAATCACATATCGTGATACTACATGAAATAGAATCGAAATATTGGTAAAACTCAATATATTTACGTAGTATCAAACTACATGAAAAACGTGAAAAAAGTCACTATTTAACCATATTTGAGGATTTTAACTTCAAATCATAGAGAGAGGTTTCGTATTATTTAGATCCAAGAAAAGACATATGACAATGTTGTTTCCAATACAAATGATAAAAATGAATGTGTTTTCATTAGAATTAACTAAAATGTTCCTGATTTTCGTTTATATTACCGAGGGATGATGTACACGTAAAACCGCTCTAATCCGGCTGAAACGTCGATATATGCAATAAAAACCGAACTTCACCCGTTTTCAATATCTTACTCAGTATTTTACGAGAAACAAATAGATGATTGAAAATGAAGTATTTAAGGTTATTATCTAATCAATTATGTGTTTGCATAATTTTTATCGTATATATATGAAATAATACCCATAGAGTGAAAATTCACAAAAACGTGGAAAAACCGCAAAATATTGCCTAATTCGATGATATTTTGTTTAAATCAAATAAAGGAAAAGGGGATGATAAACGTCAAAATATTGCTAAATTCGATGATTTTTCGTACGAAACAAAAGGCAAGAAAACTTGCTTAAAATGCAATATTATGCGAAATTCTGAGATTTGAAGGCCAAATCACATATCGTGATACTACATGAAATAGCATCGAAATATTGGTAAAAATGAATATATTTACGTAGTATCAAACTACATGAAAAACGTGAAAAAAGTCACTATTTAACCATATTTGAGGATTTTAACTTCAAATCATAGAGCGAGGTGTCGTATTATTTAGATCCAAGAAAAGACATATGACAATGTTGTTTCCAATACAAATTATAAAAATCAATGTGTTTTCATTAGAATTAACTAAAATGTTCCTGATTTTCCGTTTATATTACCGAGGGAAGATGTACACGTAAAACCGCTCTAATCCGGCTGAAACGTCGATATATGCAATAAAAACCGAACTTCTCCCCTTTTCATTATCTTACTCAGTATTTTAACGAGAAACAAATAGATGATTGAAAATGAAGTATTTAAGGTTATTATCTAATCAATTATGTGTTTGCATCATTTTTATCGTATATATATGAATTAATACCCATAGACTGAAAATTCACAAAAACGTGGAAAACGGCAAAATATTGCCTAATTCGATGATATTTTGTTTAAGTCACATAAAGGAAAAGGGAATGATAAACATCAAAATATTGCTAAATTCGATGATTTTTCGTACGAAACAAAAGGCAAGAAAATTTGCTTAAAATGCAATATTATGCGAAATTCTGAGATTTGAAGGCCAAATCACATATCGTGATACTACATGAAATAGTATCGAAATATTGGTAAAAATGAATATATTTACTACAAACTTTATATCAAATATTTATATCAAACTACATGAAAAACGTGAAAAAAGTCACTATTTAACCATATTTGAGGATTTTAACTTCAAATCATAGAGAGAGGTTTCGTATTATTTAGATCCAAGAAAAGACATATGACAATGTTGTTTCCAATACAAATGATAAAAATGAATGTGTTTTCATTAGAATTAACTAAAATGTTCCTGATTTTCGTTTATATTACCGAGGGATGATGTACACGTAAAACCGCTCAAATCCGGCTGAAACGTCGATATATGCAATAAAAACCGAACTTCTCCCCTTTTCATTATCTTACTCAGTATTTTATTTTCTGTGACTCTAAAAGTGCTCTGCAGTCCTTAAATAACCCATCACAATGTATGTCGGAAGTAGCTTGTAATATTAAATGGAATGTAATTTTTGCCAATGATAATAATTCTTGTATAAAATTTGTGTGGATCCCATCCCATGTTGGAGTTGAAAAACATGACTTTGTAGATCAATTGGCCAATGAGGCTTGCAGGAAAGAAAACATTGATTATGACTTTGGACTATCTAATGCAGTTATTAGAAACATACAAATTAAAGAAATTAATTCAGATTTAGAAGAACTAAGAAATGCACAGAGACCTGAAAGCTGCAGTATTAAAAGTTATGACAAGTTCTGTAATAATAGGTATTTGTATGGTCAGCACAGTAACCGGACCAGGCAATGTGATGTAGTAATTGCGCGAATTCGCCTTGGCTATAGACACATCTGGCAGGTTAGTGAGGCTGAGCCACTACCAGAATATTCAGATTGTAAACTCTGTGATAAACCTTTAATGCACTCACTAGAACACTATATTGATGAATGTGAAACCGTAAAGGACTTTAGACCTCCTGGCCTATTGTACCACCAACTGTGTAACTATTTTATTGACTCAGGTGTTCTGGACGACATCCTAACAATTTACCCAAAATTTGCTTGTCCATTTTAAAGAATGAAGAACAATTTCTATTTATACTCTAAGCTGCATCACTTATGAACCCATCCCTGCCCTTGTGTGGCAGTGCACAATAGAAAGTTGTTGTCACATATTCACACATTAAAACATTGATTGTAACCATGATATATATGTGCTTCAGCCTACAGTTTAGACCTATTGTCTTATGTATGACCCTCTGTCCTGCGTGACAGTGAATACTAGCATTAACCTCAATTTAATAAGACTATCAAAATTCTCAGATTAGGCAAAATTGTAATTAATTTTGTCAATAAAGATGTTAATAATAATAATAAGTATTTTACGAGAAACAAATAGATGATTGAAAATGAAGTATTTAAGGTTATTATCTAATCAATTATGTGTTTGCATAATTTTTATCGTATATATATGAAATAATACCCATAGAGTGAAAATTCACAAAAACGTGGAAAAACCGCAAAATATTGCCTAATTCGATGATATTTTGTTTAAATCAAATAAAGGAAAAGGGGATGATAAACGTCAAAATATTGCTAAATTCGATGATTTTTCGTACGAAACAAAAGGCAAGAAAACTAGCTTAAAATGCAATATTATGCGAAATTCTGAGATTTAAAGGCCAAATCACATATCGTGATACTACATGAAATAGAATCTAAATATTGGTAAAAATGAATATATTTACGTAGTATCAAACTACATGAAAAACGTGAAAAAAGTCACTATTTAACCATATTTGAGGATTTTAACTTCATATCATAGAGCGAGGTTTCGTATTATTTAGATCCAAGAAAAGACATATGACAATGTTGTTTCCAATACAAATGATAAAAATCAATGTTTTTTCATTAGTATTAACTAAAATGTTCCTGATTTTCCGTTTATATTACCGATGGAAGATGTACACGAAAATCGCTCTATTCCGGCTGAAACGTCGATATATGCAATAAAAACAGAACTTCTCCCCTTTTCAATATCTTACTCAGTATTTTAACGAGAAACAAATAGATGATTGAAAATGAAGTATTTAAGGTTATTATCTAATCAATTATGTGTTTGCATAATTTTTATCGTATATATATGAATTAATACCCATAGACTGAAAATTCAGAAAAACGTGGAAAACGGCAAAATATTGCCTAATTCGATGATATTTTGTTTGTCACATAAAGGAAAAGGGGATGATAAACGTCAAAATATTGCTAAATTCGATGATTTTTCGTACGAAACAAAATGCAAGAAAACTTGCTTAAAATGCAATATTATGCGAAATTCTGAGATTTGAAGGCCAAATCACATATCGTGATACTACATGAAATAGAATCGAAATATTGGTAAAACTCAATATATTTACGTAGTATCAAACTACATGAAAAACGTGAAAAAAGTCACTATTTAACCATATTTGAGGATTTTAACTTCAAATCATAGAGAGAGGTTTCGTATTATTTAGATCCAAGAAAAGACATATGACAATGTTGTTTCCAATACAAATGATAAAAATGAATGTGTTTTCATTAGAATTAACTAAAATGTTCCTGATTTTCGTTTATATTACCGAGGGATGATGTACACGTAAAACCGCTCTAATCCGGCTGAAACGTCGATATATGCAATAAAAACCGAACTTCACCCCTTTTCAATATCTTACTCAGTATTTTACGAGAAACAAATAGATGATTGAAAATGAAGTATTTAAGGTTATTATCTAATCAATTATGTGTTTGCATAATTTTTATCGTATATATATGAAATAATACCCATAGAGTGAAAATTCACAAAAACGTGGAAAAACCGCAAAATATTGCCTAATTCGATGATATTTTGTTTAAATCAAATAAAGGAAAAGGGGATGATAAACGTCAAAATATTGCTAAATTCGATGATTTTTCGTACGAAACAAAAGGCAAGAAAACTTGCTTAAAATGCAATATTATGCGAAATTCTGAGATTTGAAGGCCAAATCACATATCGTGATACTACATGAAATAGTATCGAAATATTGGTAAAAATGAATATATTTACGTAATATCAAACTACATGAAAAACGTGAAAAAAGTCACTATTTAACCATATTTGAGGATTTTAACTTCAAATCATAGAGCGAGGTGTCGTATTATTTAGATCCAAGAAAAGACATATGACAATGTTGTTTCCAATACAAATTATAAAAATCAATGTGTTTTCATTATAATTAACAAAAATGTTCCTGATTTTCCGTTTATATTACCGAGGGAAGATGTACACGTAAAACCGCTCTAATCCGGCTGAAACGTCGATATATGCAATAAAAACCGAACTTCTCCCCTTTTCATTATCTTACTCAGTATTTTAACGAGAAACAAATAGATGATTGAAAATGAAGTATTTAAGGTTATTATCTAATCAATTATGTGTTTGCATCATTTTTATCGTATATATATGAATTAATGCCCATAGACTGAAAATTCACAAAAACGTGGAAAACGGCAAAATATTGCCTAATTCGATGATATTTTGTTTAAGTCACATAAAGGAAAAGGGGATGATAAACATCAAAATATTGCTAAATTCGATGATTTTTCGTACGAAACAAAAGGCAAGAAAACTTGCTTAAAATGCAATATTATGCGAAATTCTGAGATTTGAAGGCCAAATCACATATCGTGATACTACATGAAATAGTATCGAAATATTGGTAAAAATGAATATATTTACTACAAACTTTATATCAAATATTTATATCAAACTACATGAAAAACGTGAAAAAAGTCACTATTTAACCATATTTGAGGATTTTAACTTCAAATCATAGAGAGAGGTTTCGTATTATTTAGATCCAAGAAAAGACATATGACAATGTTGTTTCCAATACAAATGATAAAAATGAATGTGTTTTCATTAGAATTAACTAAAATGTTCCTGATTTTCGTTTATATTACCGAAGGATGATGTACACGTAAAACCGCTCAAATCCGGCTGAAACGTCGATATATGCAATAAAAACCGAATTTCTCCCCTTTTCATTATCTTACTCAGTATTTTATTTTCTGTGACTCTAAAAGTGCTCTGCAGTCCTTAAATAACCCATCACAATGTATGTCGGAAGTAGCTTGGAATGGAATTAAATGGAATGTAATTTTTGCCAGTGATAATAATTCTTGTATAAAATTTGTGTGGATCCCATCCCATGTTGGAGTTGAAAAACATGACTTTGTAGATCAATTGGCCAATGAGGCTTGCAGGAAAGAAAACATTGATTATGACTTTGGACTATCTAATGCAGTTATTAGAAACATACAAATTAAAGAAATTAATTCAGATTTAGAAGAACTAAGAAATGCACAGAGACCTGAAAGCTGCAGTATTAAAAGTTATGACAAGTTCTGTAATAATAGGTATTTGTATGGTCAGCACAGTAACCGGACCAGGCAATATGATGTAGTAATTGCGCGAATTCGCCTTGGCTATAGACACATCTGGCAGGTTAGTGAGGCTGAGCCACTACCAGAATATTCAGATTGTAAACTCTGTGATAAACCTTTAATGCACTCACTAGAACACTATATTGATGAATGTGAAACCGTAAAGGACTTTAGACCTCCTGGCCTATTGTACCACCAACTGTGTAACTATTTTATTGACTCAGGTGTTCTGGACGACATCCTAACAATTTACCCAAAATTTGCTTGTCCATTTTAAAGAATGAAGAACAATTTCTATTTATACTCTAAGCTGCATCACTTATGAACCCATCCCTGCCCTTGTGTGGCAGTGCACAATAGAAAGTTGTTGTCACATATTCACACATTAAAACATTGATTGTAACCATGATATATATGTGCTTCAGCCTACAGTTTAGACCTATTGTCTTATGTATGACCCTCTGTCCTGCGTGACAGTGAATACTAGCATTAACCTCAATTTAATAAGACTATCAAAATTCTCAGATTAGGCAAAATTGTAATTAATTTTGTCAATAAAGATGTTAATAATAATAATAAGTATTTTACGAGAAACAAATAGATGATTGAAAATGAAGTATTTAAGGTTATTATCTAATCAATTATGTGTTTGCATAATTTTTATCGTATATATATGAAATAATACCCATAGAGTGAAAATTCACAAAAACGTGGAAAAACCGCAAAATATTGCCTAATTCGATGATATTTTGTTTAAATCAAATAAAGGAAAAGGGAATGATAAACGTCAAAATATTGCTAAATTCGATGATTTTTCGTACGAAACAAAAGGCAAGAAAACTTGCTTAAAATGCAATATTATGCGAAATTCTGAGATTTAAAGGCCAAATCACATATCGTGATACTACATGAAATAGAATCTAAATATTGGTAAAAATGAATATATTTACGTAGTATCAAACTACATGAAAAACGTGAAAAAAGTCACTATTTAACCATATTTGAGGATTTTAACTTCATATCATAGAGCGAGGTTTCGTATTATTTAGATCCAAGAAAAGACATATGACAATGTTGTTTCCAATACAAATGATAAAAATCAATGTTTTTTCATTAGTATTAACTAAAATGTTCCTGATTTTCCGTTTATATTACCGATGGAAGATGTACACGAAAATCGCTCTATTCCGGCTGAAACGTCGATATATGCAATAAAAACAGAACTTCTCCCCTTTTCAATATCTTACTCAGTATTTTAACGAGAAACAAATAGATGATTGAAAATGAAGTATTTAAGGTTATTATCTAATCAATTATGTGTTTGCATAATTTTTATCGTATATATATGAATTAATACCCATAGACTGAAAATTCAGAAAAACGTGGAAAACGGCAAAATATTGCCTAATTCGATGATATTTTGTTTGTCACATAAAGGAAAAGGGGATGATAAACGTCAAAATATTGCTAAATTCGATGATTTTTCGTACGAAACAAAATGCAAGAAAACTTGCTTAAAATGCAATATTATGCGAAATTCTGAGATTTGAAGGCCAAATCACATATCGTGATACTACATGAAATAGAATCGAAATATTGGTAAAACTCAATATATTTACGTAGTATCAAACTACATGAAAAACGTGAAAAAAGTCACTATTTAACCATATTTGAGGATTTTAACTTCAAATCATAGAGAGAGGTTTCGTATTATTTAGATCCAAGAAAAGACATATGACAATGTTGTTTCCAATACAAATGATAAAAATGAATGTGTTTTCATTAGAATTAACTAAAATGTTCCTGATTTTCGTTTATATTACCGAGGGATGATGTACACGTAAAACCGCTCTAATCCGGCTGAAACGTCGATATATGCAATAAAAACCGAACTTCACCCCTTTTCAATATCTTACTCAGTATTTTACGAGAAACAAATAGATGATTGAAAATGAAGTATTTAAGGTTATTATCTAATCAATTATGTGTTTGCATAATTTTTATCGTATATATATGAAATAATACCCATAGAGTGAAAATTCACAAAAACGTGGAAAAACCGCAAAATATTGCCTAATTCGATGATATTTTGTTTAAATCAAATAAAGGAAAAGGGGATGATAAACGTCAAAATATTGCTAAATTCGATGATTTTTCGTACGAAACAAAAGGCAAGAAAACTTGCTTAAAATGCAATATTATGCGAAATTCTGAGATTTGAAGGCCAAATCACATATCGTGATACTACATGAAATAGCATCGAAATATTGGTAAAAATGAATGTATTTACGTAGTATCAAACTACATGAAAAACGTGAAAAAAGTCACTATTTAACCATATTTGAGGATTTTAACTTCAAATCATAGAGCGAGGTGTCGTATTATTTAGATCCAAGAAAAGACATATGACAATGTTGTTTCCAATACAAATTATAAAAATCAATGTGTTTTCATTAGAATTAACTAAAATGTTCCTGATTTTCCGTTTATATTACCGAGGGAAGATGTACACGTAAAACCGCTCTAATCCGGCTGAAACGTCGATATATGCAATAAAAACCGAACTTCTCCCCTTTTCATTATCTTACTCAGTATTTTAACGAGAAACAAATAGATGATTGAAAATGAAGTATTTAAGGTTATTATCTAATCAATTATGTGTTTGCATCATTTTTATCGTATATATATGAATTAATACCCATAGACTGAAAATTCACAAAAACGTGGAAAACGGCAAAATATTGCCTAATTCGATGATATTTTGTTTAAGTCACATAAAGGAAAAGGGAATGATAAACATCAAAATATTGCTAAATTCGATGATTTTTCGTACGAAACAAAAGGCAAGAAAATTTGCTTAAAATGCAATATTATGCGAAATTCTGAGATTTGAAGGCCAAATCACATATCGTGATACTACATGAAATAGTATCGAAATATTGGTAAAAATGAATATATTTACTACAAACTTTATATCAAATATTTATATCAAACTACATGAAAAACGTGAAAAAAGTCACTATTTAACCATATTTGAGGATTTTAACTTCAAATCATAGAGAGAGGTTTCGTATTATTTAGATCCAAGAAAAGACATATGACAATGTTGTTTCCAATACAAATGATAAAAATGAATGTGTTTTCATTAGACATAACTAAAATGTTCCTGATTTTCGTTTATATTACCGAGGGATGATGTACACGTAAAACCGCTCAAATCCGGCTGAAACGTCGATATATGCAATAAAAACCGAACTTCTCCCCTTTTCAATATCTTACTCAGTATTTTACGAGAAACAAATAGATGATTGAAAATGAAGTATTTAAGGTTATTATCTAATCAATTATGTGTTTGCATAATTTTTATCGTATATATATGAAATAATACCCATAGAGTGAAAATTCACAAAAACGTGGAAAAACCGCAAAATATTGCCTAATTCGATGATATTTTGTTTAAATCAAATAAAGGAAAAGGGGATGATAAACGTCAAAATATTGCTAAATTCGATGATTTTTCGTACGAAACAAAAGGCAAGAAAACTTGCTTAAAATGCAATATTATGCGAAATTCTGAGATTTGAAGGCCAAATCACATATCGTGATACTACATGAAATAGAATCTAAATATTGGTAAAAATGAATATATTTACGTAGTATCAAACTACATGAAAAACGTGAAAAAAGTCACTATTTAACCATATTTGAGGATTTTAACTTCAAATCATAGAGCGAGGTTTCGTATTATTTAGATCCAAGAAAAGACATATGACAATGTTGTTTCCAATACAAATGATAAAAATCAATGTTTTTTCATTAGTATTAACTAAAATGTTCCTGATTTTCCGTTTATATTACCGATGGAAGATGTACACGAAAATCGCTCTATTCCGGCTGAAACGTCGATATATGCAATAAAAACAGAACTTCTCCCCTTTTTAATATCTTACTCAGTATTTTAACGAGAAACAAATAGAAGATTGAAAATGAAGTATTTAAGGTTATTATCTAATCAATTATGTGTTTGCATAATTTTTATCGTATATATATGAATTAATACCCATAGACTGAAAATTCAGAAAAACGTGGAAAACGGCAAAATATTGCCTAATTCGATGATATTTTGTTTGTCACATAAAGGAAAAGGGGATGATAAACGTCAAAATATTGCTAAATTCGATGATTTTTCGTACGAAACAAAATGCAAGAAAACTTGCTTAAAATGCAATATTATGCGAAATTCTGAGATTTGAAGGCCAAATCACATATCGTGATACTACATGAAATAGAATCGAAATATTGGTAAAACTCAATATATTTACGTAGTATCAAACTACATGAAAAACGTGAAAAAAGTCACTATTTAACCATATTTGAGGATTTTAACTTCAAATCATAGAGAGAGGTTTCGTATTATTTAGATCCAAGAAAAGACATATGACAATGTTGTTTCCAATACAAATGATAAAAATGAATGTGTTTTCATTAGAATTAACTAAAATGTTCCTGATTTTCGTTTATATTACCGAGGGATGATGTACACGTAAAACCGCTCTAATCCGGCTGAAACGTCGATATATGCAATAAAAACCGAACTTCACCCGTTTTCAATATCTTACTCAGTATTTTACGAGAAACAAATAGATGATTGAAAATGAAGTATTTAAGGTTATTATCTAATCAATTATGTGTTTGCATAATTTTTATCGTATATATATGAAATAATACCCATAGAGTGAAAATTCACAAAAACGTGGAAAAACCGCAAAATATTGCCTAATTCGATGATATTTTGTTTAAATCAAATAAAGGAAAAGGGGATGATAAACGTCAAAATATTGCTAAATTCGATGATTTTTCGTACGAAACAAAAGGCAAGAAAACTTGCTTAAAATGCAATATTATGCGAAATTCTGAGATTTGAAGGCCAAATCACATATCGTGATACTACATGAAATAGCATCGAAATATTGGTAAAAATGAATATATTTACGTAGTATCAAACTACATGAAAAACGTGAAAAAAGTCACTATTTAACCATATTTGAGGATTTTAACTTCAAATCATAGAGCGAGGTGTCGTATTATTTAGATCCAAGAAAAGACATATGACAATGTTGTTTCCAATACAAATTATAAAAATCAATGTGTTTTCATTAGAATTAACTAAAATGTTCCTGATTTTCCGTTTATATTACCGAGGGAAGATGTACACGTAAAACCGCTCTAATCCGGCTGAAACGTCGATATATGCAATAAAAACCGAACTTCTCCCCTTTTCATTATCTTACTCAGTATTTTAACGAGAAACAAATAGATGATTGAAAATGAAGTATTTAAGGTTATTATCTAATCAATTATGTGTTTGCATCATTTTTATCGTATATATATGAATTAATACCCATAGACTGAAAATTCACAAAAACGTGGAAAACGGCAAAATATTGCCTAATTCGATGATATTTTGTTTAAGTCACATAAAGGAAAAGGGAATGATAAACATCAAAATATTGCTAAATTCGATGATTTTTCGTACGAAACAAAAGGCAAGAAAATTTGCTTAAAATGCAATATTATGCGAAATTCTGAGATTTGAAGGCCAAATCACATATCGTGATACTACATGAAATAGTATCGAAATATTGGTAAAAATGAATATATTTACTACAAACTTTATATCAAATATTTATATCAAACTACATGAAAAACGTGAAAAAAGTCACTATTTAACCATATTTGAGGATTTTAACTTCAAATCATAGAGAGAGGTTTCGTATTATTTAGATCCAAGAAAAGACATATGACAATGTTGTTTCCAATACAAATGATAAAAATGAATGTGTTTTCATTAGAATTAACTAAAATGTTCCTGATTTTCGTTTATATTACCGAGGGATGATGTACACGTAAAACCGCTCAAATCCGGCTGAAACGTCGATATATGCAATAAAAACCGAACTTCTCCCCTTTTCATTATCTTACTCAGTATTTTATTTTCTGTGACTCTAAAAGTGCTCTGCAGTCCTTAAATAACCCATCACAATGTATGTCGGAAGTAGCTTGTAATATTAAATGGAATGTAATTTTTGCCAATGATAATAATTCTTGTATAAAATTTGTGTGGATCCCATCCCATGTTGGAGTTGAAAAACATGACTTTGTAGATCAATTGGCCAATGAGGCTTGCAGGAAAGAAAACATTGATTATGACTTTGGACTATCTAATGCAGTTATTAGAAACATACAAATTAAAGAAATTAATTCAGATTTAGAAGAACTAAGAAATGCACAGAGACCTGAAAGCTGCAGTATTAAAAGTTATGACAAGTTCTGTAATAATAGGTATTTGTATGGTCAGCACAGTAACCGGACCAGGCAATGTGATGTAGTAATTGCGCGAATTCGCCTTGGCTATAGACACATCTGGCAGGTTAGTGAGGCTGAGCCACTACCAGAATATTCAGATTGTAAACTCTGTGATAAACCTTTAATGCACTCACTAGAACACTATATTGATGAATGTGAAACCGTAAAGGACTTTAGACCTCCTGGCCTATTGTACCACCAACTGTGTAACTATTTTATTGACTCAGGTGTTCTGGACGACATCCTAACAATTTACCCAAAATTTGCTTGTCCATTTTAAAGAATGAAGAACAATTTCTATTTATACTCTAAGCTGCATCACTTATGAACCCATCCCTGCCCTTGTGTGGCAGTGCACAATAGAAAGTTGTTGTCACATATTCACACATTAAAACATTGATTGTAACCATGATATATATGTGCTTCAGCCTACAGTTTAGACCTATTGTCTTATGTATGACCCTCTGTCCTGCGTGACAGTGAATACTAGCATTAACCTCAATTTAATAAGACTATCAAAATTCTCAGATTAGGCAAAATTGTAATTAATTTTGTCAATAAAGATGTTAATAATAATAATAAGTATTTTACGAGAAACAAATAGATGATTGAAAATGAAGTATTTAAGGTTATTATCTAATCAATTATGTGTTTGCATAATTTTTATCGTATATATATGAAATAATACCCATAGAGTGAAAATTCACAAAAACGTGGAAAAACCGCAAAATATTGCCTAATTCGATGATATTTTGTTTAAATCAAATAAAGGAAAAGGGGATGATAAACGTCAAAATATTGCTAAATTCGATGATTTTTCGTACGAAACAAAAGGCAAGAAAACTTGCTTAAAATGCAATATTATGCGAAATTCTGAGATTTAAAGGCCAAATCACATATCGTGATACTACATGAAATAGAATCTAAATATTGGTAAAAATGAATATATTTACGTAGTATCAAACTACATGAAAAACGTGAAAAAAGTCACTATTTAACCATATTTGAGGATTTTAACTTCATATCATAGAGCGAGGTTTCGTATTATTTAGATCCAAGAAAAGACATATGACAATGTTGTTTCCAATACAAATGATAAAAATCAATGTTTTTTCATTAGTATTAACTAAAATGTTCCTGATTTTCCGTTTATATTACCGATGGAAGATGTACACGAAAATCGCTCTATTCCGGCTGAAACGTCGATATATGCAATAAAAACAGAACTTCTCCCCTTTTCAATATCTTACTCAGTATTTTAACGAGAAACAAATAGATGATTGAAAATGAAGTATTTAAGGTTATTATCTAATCAATTATGTGTTTGCATAATTTTTATCGTATATATATGAATTAATACCCATAGACTGAAAATTCAGAAAAACGTGGAAAACGGCAAAATATTGCCTAATTCGATGATATTTTGTTTGTCACATAAAGGAAAAGGGGATGATAAACGTCAAAATATTGCTAAATTCGATGATTTTTCGTACGAAACAAAATGCAAGAAAACTTGCTTAAAATGCAATATTATGCGAAATTCTGAGATTTGAAGGCCAAATCACATATCGTGATACTACATGAAATAGAATCGAAATATTGGTAAAACTCAATATATTTACGTAGTATCAAACTACATGAAAAACGTGAAAAAAGTCACTATTTAACCATATTTGAGGATTTTAACTTCAAATCATAGAGAGAGGTTTCGTATTATTTAGATCCAAGAAAAGACATATGACAATGTTGTTTCCAATACAAATGATAAAAATGAATGTGTTTTCATTAGAATTAACTAAAATGTTCCTGATTTTCGTTTATATTACCGAGGGATGATGTACACGTAAAACCGCTCTAATCCGGCTGAAACGTCGATATATGCAATAAAAACCGAACTTCACCCCTTTTCAATATCTTACTCAGTATTTTACGAGAAACAAATAGATGATTGAAAATGAAGTATTTAAGGTTATTATCTAATCAATTATGTGTTTGCATAATTTTTATCGTATATATATGAAATAATACCCATAGAGTGAAAATTCACAAAAACGTGGAAAAACCGCAAAATATTGCCTAATTCGATGATATTTTGTTTAAATCAAATAAAGGAAAAGGGGATGATAAACGTCAAAATATTGCTAAATTCGATGATTTTTCGTACGAAACAAAAGGCAAGAAAACTTGCTTAAAATGCAATATTATGCGAAATTCTGAGATTTGAAGGCCAAATCACATATCGTGATACTACATGAAATAGTATCGAAATATTGGTAAAAATGAATATATTTACGTAATATCAAACTACATGAAAAACGTGAAAAAAGTCACTATTTAACCATATTTGAGGATTTTAACTTCAAATCATAGAGCGAGGTGTCGTATTATTTAGATCCAAGAAAAGACATATGACAATGTTGTTTCCAATACAAATTATAAAAATCAATGTGTTTTCATTATAATTAACAAAAATGTTCCTGATTTTCCGTTTATATTACCGAGGGAAGATGTACACGTAAAACCGCTCTAATCCGGCTGAAACGTCGATATATGCAATAAAAACCGAACTTCTCCCCTTTTCATTATCTTACTCAGTATTTTAACGAGAAACAAATAGATGATTGAAAATGAAGTATTTAAGGTTATTATCTAATCAATTATGTGTTTGCATCATTTTTATCGTATATATATGAATTAATGCCCATAGACTGAAAATTCACAAAAACGTGGAAAACGGCAAAATATTGCCTAATTCGATGATATTTTGTTTAAGTCACATAAAGGAAAAGGGGATGATAAACATCAAAATATTGCTAAATTCGATGATTTTTCGTACGAAACAAAAGGCAAGAAAACTTGCTTAAAATGCAATATTATGCGAAATTCTGAGATTTGAAGGCCAAATCACATATCGTGATACTACATGAAATAGTATCGAAATATTGGTAAAAATGAATATATTTACTACAAACTTTATATCAAATATTTATATCAAACTACATGAAAAACGTGAAAAAAGTCACTATTTAACCATATTTGAGGATTTTAACTTCAAATCATAGAGAGAGGTTTCGTATTATTTAGATCCAAGAAAAGACATATGACAATGTTGTTTCCAATACAAATGATAAAAATGAATGTGTTTTCATTAGAATTAACTAAAATGTTCCTGATTTTCGTTTATATTACCGAGGGATGATGTACACGTAAAACCGCTCAAATCCGGCTGAAACGTCGATATATGCAATAAAAACCGAATTTCTCCCCTTTTCATTATCTTACTCAGTATTTTATTTTCTGTGACTCTAAAAGTGCTCTGCAGTCCTTAAATAACCCATCACAATGTATGTCGGAAGTAGCTTGGAATGGAATTAAATGGAATGTAATTTTTGCCAATGATAATAATTCTTGTATAAAATTTGTGTGGATCCCATCCCATGTTGGAGTTGAAAAACATGACTTTGTAGATCAATTGGCCAATGAGGCTTGCAGGAAAGAAAACATTGATTATGACTTTGGACTATCTAATGCAGTTATTAGAAACATACAAATTAAAGAAATTAATTCAGATTTAGAAGAACTAAGAAATGCACAGAGACCTGAAAGCTGCAGTATTAAAAGTTATGACAAGTTCTGTAATAATAGGTATTTGTATGGTCAGCACAGTAACCGGACCAGGCAATGTGATGTAGTAATTGCGCGAATTCGCCTTGGCTATAGACACATCTGGCAGGTTAGTGAGGCTGAGCCACTACCAGAATATTCAGATTGTAAACTCTGTGATAAACCTTTAATGCACTCACTAGAACACTATATTGATGAATGTGAAACCGTAAAGGACTTTAGACCTCCTGGCCTATTGTACCACCAACTGTGTAACTATTTTATTGACTCAGGTGTTCTGGACGACATCCTAACAATTTACCCAAAATTTGCTTGTCCATTTTAAAGAATGAAGAACAATTTCTATTTATACTCTAAGCTGCATCACTTATGAACCCATCCCTGCCCTTGTGTGGCAGTGCACAATAGAAAGTTGTTGTCACATATTCACACATTAAAACATTGATTGTAACCATGATATATATGTGCTTCAGCCTACAGTTTAGACCTATTGTCTTATGTATGACCCTCTGTCCTGCGTGACAGTGAATACTAGCATTAACCTCAATTTAATAAGACTATCAAAATTCTCAGATTAGGCAAAATTGTAATTAATTTTGTCAATAAAGATGTTAATAATAATAATAAGTATTTTACGAGAAACAAATAGATGATTGAAAATGAAGTATTTAAGGTTATTATCTAATCAATTATGTGTTTGCATAATTTTTATCGTATATATATGAAATAATACCCATAGAGTGAAAATTCACAAAAACGTGGAAAAACCGCAAAATATTGCCTAATTCGATGATATTTTGTTTAAATCAAATAAAGGAAAAGGGAATGATAAACGTCAAAATATTGCTAAATTCGATGATTTTTCGTACGAAACAAAAGGCAAGAAAACTTGCTTAAAATGCAATATTATGCGAAATTCTGAGATTTAAAGGCCAAATCACATATCGTGATACTACATGAAATAGAATCTAAATATTGGTAAAAATGAATATATTTACGTAGTATCAAACTACATGAAAAACGTGAAAAAAGTCACTATTTAACCATATTTGAGGATTTTAACTTCATATCATAGAGCGAGGTTTCGTATTATTTAGATCCAAGAAAAGACATATGACAATGTTGTTTCCAATACAAATGATAAAAATCAATGTTTTTTCATTAGTATTAACTAAAATGTTCCTGATTTTCCGTTTATATTACCGATGGAAGATGTACACGAAAATCGCTCTATTCCGGCTGAAACGTCGATATATGCAATAAAAACAGAACTTCTCCCCTTTTCAATATCTTACTCAGTATTTTAACGAGAAACAAATAGATGATTGAAAATGAAGTATTTAAGGTTATTATCTAATCAATTATGTGTTTGCATAATTTTTATCGTATATATATGAATTAATACCCATAGACTGAAAATTCAGAAAAACGTGGAAAACGGCAAAATATTGCCTAATTCGATGATATTTTGTTTGTCACATAAAGGAAAAGGGGATGATAAACGTCAAAATATTGCTAAATTCGATGATTTTTCGTACGAAACAAAATGCAAGAAAACTTGCTTAAAATGCAATATTATGCGAAATTCTGAGATTTGAAGGCCAAATCACATATCGTGATACTACATGAAATAGAATCGAAATATTGGTAAAACTCAATATATTTACGTAGTATCAAACTACATGAAAAACGTGAAAAAAGTCACTATTTAACCATATTTGAGGATTTTAACTTCAAATCATAGAGAGAGGTTTCGTATTATTTAGATCCAAGAAAAGACATATGACAATGTTGTTTCCAATACAAATGATATACATGAATGTGTTTTCATTAGAATTAACTAAAATGTTCCTGATTTTCGTTTATATTACCGAGGGATGATGTACACGTAAAACCGCTCTAATCCGGCTGAAACGTCGATATATGCAATAAAAACCGAACTTCACCCCTTTTCAATATCTTACTCAGTATTTTACGAGAAACAAATAGATGATTGAAAATGAAGTATTTAAGGTTATTATCTAATCAATTATGTGTTTGCATAATTTTTATCGTATATATATGAAATAATACCCATAGAGTGAAAATTCACAAAAACGTGGAAAAACCGCAAAATATTGCCTAATTCGATGATATTTTGTTTAAATCAAATAAAGGAAAAGGGGATGATAAACGTCAAAATATTGCTAAATTCGATGATTTTTCGTACGAAACAAAAGGCAAGAAAACTTGCTTAAAATGCAATATTATGCGAAATTCTGAGATTTGAAGGCCAAATCACATATCGTGATACTACATGAAATAGTATCGAAATATTGGTAAAAATGAATATATTTACGTAATATCAAACTACATGAAAAACGTGAAAAAAGTCACTATTTAACCATATTTGAGGATTTTAACTTCAAATCATAGAGCGAGGTGTCGTATTATTTAGATCCAAGAAAAGACATATGACAATGTTGTTTCCAATACAAATTATAAAAATCAATGTGTTTTCATTATAATTAACAAAAATGTTCCTGATTTTCCGTTTATATTACCGAGGGAAGATGTACACGTAAAACCGCTCTAATCCGGCTGAAACGTCGATATATGCAATAAAAACCGAACTTCTCCCCTTTTCATTATCTTACTCAGTATTTTAACGAGAAACAAATAGATGATTGAAAATGAAGTATTTAAGGTTATTATCTAATCAATTATGTGTTTGCATCATTTTTATCGTATATATATGAATTAATGCCCATAGACTGAAAATTCACAAAAACGTGGAAAACGGCAAAATATTGCCTAATTCGATGATATTTTGTTTAAGTCACATAAAGGAAAAGGGGATGATAAACATCAAAATATTGCTAAATTCGATGATTTTTCGTACGAAACAAAAGGCAAGAAAACTTGCTTAAAATGCAATATTATGCGAAATTCTGAGATTTGAAGGCCAAATCACATATCGTGATACTACATGAAATAGTATCGAAATATTGGTAAAAATGAATATATTTACTACAAACTTTATATCAAATATTTATATCAAACTACATGAAAAACGTGAAAAAAGTCACTATTTAACCATATTTGAGGATTTTAACTTCAAATCATAGAGAGAGGTTTCGTATTATTTAGATCCAAGAAAAGACATATGACAATGTTGTTTCCAATACAAATGATAAAAATGAATGTGTTTTCATTAGAATTAACTAAAATGTTCCTGATTTTCGTTTATATTACCGAAGGATGATGTACACGTAAAACCGCTCAAATCCGGCTGAAACGTCGATATATGCAATAAAAACCGAATTTCTCCCCTTTTCATTATCTTACTCAGTATTTTATTTTCTGTGACTCTAAAAGTGCTCTGCAGTCCTTAAATAACCCATCACAATGTATGTCGGAAGTAGCTTGGAATGGAATTAAATGGAATGTAATTTTTGCCAATGATAATAATTCTTGTATAAAATTTGTGTGGATCCCATCCCATGTTGGAGTTGAAAAACATGACTTTGTAGATCAATTGGCCAATGAGGCTTGCAGGAAAGAAAACATTGATTATGACTTTGGACTATCTAATGCAGTTATTAGAAACATACAAATTAAAGAAATTAATTCAGATTTAGAAGAACTAAGAAATGCACAGAGACCTGAAAGCTGCAGTATTAAAAGTTATGACAAGTTCTGTAATAATAGGTATTTGTATGGTCAGCACAGTAACCGGACCAGGCAATGTGATGTAGTAATTGCGCGAATTCGCCTTGGCTATAGACACATCTGGCAGGTTAGTGAGGCTGAGCCACTACCAGAATATTCAGATTGTAAACTCTGTGATAAACCTTTAATGCACTCACTAGAACACTATATTGATGAATGTGAAACCGTAAAGGACTTTAGACCTCCTGGCCTATTGTACCACCAACTGTGTAACTATTTTATTGACTCAGGTGTTCTGGACGACATCGTAACAATTTACCCAAAATTTGCTTGTCCATTTTAAAGAATGAAGAACAATTTCTATTTATACTCTAAGCTGCATCACTTATGAACCCATCCCTGCCCTTGTGTGGCAGTGCACAATAGAAAGTTGTTGTCACATATTCACACATTAAAACATTGATTGTAACCATGATATATATGTGCTTCAGCCTACAGTTTAGACCTATTGTCTTATGTATGACCCTCTGTCCTGCGTGACAGTGAATACTAGCATTAACCTCAATTTAATAAGACTATCAAAATTCTCAGATTAGGCAAAATTGTAATTAATTTTGTCAATAAAGATGTTAATAATAATAATAAGTATTTTACGAGAAACAAATAGATGATTGAAAATGAAGTATTTAAGGTTATTATCTAATCAATTATGTGTTTGCATAATTTTTATCGTATATATATGAAATAATACCCATAGAGTGAAAATTCACAAAAACGTGGAAAAACCGCAAAATATTGCCTAATTCGATGATATTTTGTTTAAATCAAATAAAGGAAAAGGGAATGATAAACGTCAAAATATTGCTAAATTCGATGATTTTTCGTACGAAACAAAAGGCAAGAAAACTTGCTTAAAATGCAATATTATGCGAAATTCTGAGATTTAAAGGCCAAATCACATATCGTGATACTACATGAAATAGAATCTAAATATTGGTAAAAATGAATATATTTACGTAGTATCAAACTACATGAAAAACGTGAAAAAAGTCACTATTTAACCATATTTGAGGATTTTAACTTCATATCATAGAGCGAGGTTTCGTATTATTTAGATCCAAGAAAAGACATATGACAATGTTGTTTCCAATACAAATGATAAAAATCAATGTTTTTTCATTAGTATTAACTAAAATGTTCCTGATTTTCCGTTTATATTACCGATGGAAGATGTACACGAAAATCGCTCTATTCCGGCTGAAACGTCGATATATGCAATAAAAACAGAACTTCTCCCCTTTTCAATATCTTACTCAGTATTTTAACGAGAAACAAATAGATGATTGAAAATGAAGTATTTAAGGTTATTATCTAATCAATTATGTGTTTGCATAATTTTTATCGTATATATATGAATTAATACCCATAGACTGAAAATTCAGAAAAACGTGGAAAACGGCAAAATATTGCCTAATTCGATGATATTTTGTTTGTCACATAAAGGAAAAGGGGATGATAAACGTCAAAATATTGCTAAATTCGATGATTTTTCGTACGAAACAAAATGCAAGAAAACTTGCTTAAAATGCAATATTATGCGAAATTCTGAGATTTGAAGGCCAAATCACATATCGTGATACTACATGAAATAGAATCGAAATATTGGTAAAACTCAATATATTTACGTAGTATCAAACTACATGAAAAACGTGAAAAAAGTCACTATTTAACCATATTTGAGGATTTTAACTTCAAATCATAGAGAGAGGTTTCGTATTATTTAGATCCAAGAAAAGACATATGACAATGTTGTTTCCAATACAAATGATAAAAATGAATGTGTTTTCATTAGAATTAACTAAAATGTTCCTGATTTTCGTTTATATTACCGAGGGATGATGTACACGTAAAACCGCTCTAATCCGGCTGAAACGTCGATATATGCAATAAAAACCGAACTTCACCCCTTTTCAATATCTTACTCAGTATTTTACGAGAAACAAATAGATGATTGAAAATGAAGTATTTAAGGTTATTATCTAATCAATTATGTGTTTGCATAATTTTTATCGTATATATATGAAATAATACCCATAGAGTGAAAATTCACAAAAACGTGGAAAAACCGCAAAATATTGCCTAATTCGATGATATTTTGTTTAAATCAAATAAAGGAAAAGGGGATGATAAACGTCAAAATATTGCTAAATTCGATGATTTTTCGTACGAAACAAAAGGCAAGAAAACTTGCTTAAAATGCAATATTATGCGAAATTCTGAGATTTGAAGGCCAAATCACATATCGTGATACTACATGAAATAGCATCGAAATATTGGTAAAAATGAATGTATTTACGTAGTATCAAACTACATGAAAAACGTGAAAAAAGTCACTATTTAACCATATTTGAGGATTTTAACTTCAAATCATAGAGCGAGGTGTCGTATTATTTAGATCCAAGAAAAGACATATGACAATGTTGTTTCCAATACAAATTATAAAAATCAATGTGTTTTCATTAGAATTAACTAAAATGTTCCTGATTTTCCGTTTATATTACCGAGGGAAGATGTACACGTAAAACCGCTCTAATCCGGCTGAAACGTCGATATATGCAATAAAAACCGAACTTCTCCCCTTTTCATTATCTTACTCAGTATTTTAACGAGAAACAAATAGATGATTGAAAATGAAGTATTTAAGGTTATTATCTAATCAATTATGTGTTTGCATCATTTTTATCGTATATATATGAATTAATACCCATAGACTGAAAATTCACAAAAACGTGGAAAACGGCAAAATATTGCCTAATTCGATGATATTTTGTTTAAGTCACATAAAGGAAAAGGGAATGATAAACATCAAAATATTGCTAAATTCGATGATTTTTCGTACGAAACAAAAGGCAAGAAAATTTGCTTAAAATGCAATATTATGCGAAATTCTGAGATTTGAAGGCCAAATCACATATCGTGATACTACATGAAATAGTATCGAAATATTGGTAAAAATGAATATATTTACTACAAACTTTATATCAAATATTTATATCAAACTACATGAAAAACGTGAAAAAAGTCACTATTTAACCATATTTGAGGATTTTAACTTCAAATCATAGAGAGAGGTTTCGTATTATTTAGATCCAAGAAAAGACATATGACAATGTTGTTTCCAATACAAATGATAAAAATGAATGTGTTTTCATTAGACATAACTAAAATGTTCCTGATTTTCGTTTATATTACCGAGGGATGATGTACACGTAAAACCGCTCAAATCCGGCTGAAACGTCGATATATGCAATAAAAACCGAACTTCTCCCCTTTTCAATATCTTACTCAGTATTTTACGAGAAACAAATAGATGATTGAAAATGAAGTATTTAAGGTTATTATCTAATCAATTATGTGTTTGCATAATTTTTATCGTATATATATGAAATAATACCCATAGAGTGAAAATTCACAAAAACGTGGAAAAACCGCAAAATATTGCCTAATTCGATGATATTTTGTTTAAATCAAATAAAGGAAAAGGGGATGATAAACGTCAAAATATTGCTAAATTCGATGATTTTTCGTACGAAACAAAAGGCAAGAAAACTTGCTTAAAATGCAATATTATGCGAAATTCTGAGATTTGAAGGCCAAATCACATATCGTGATACTACATGAAATAGAATCTAAATATTGGTAAAAATGAATATATTTACGTAGTATCAAACTACATGAAAAACGTGAAAAAAGTCACTATTTAACCATATTTGAGGATTTTAACTTCAAATCATAGAGCGAGGTTTCGTATTATTTAGATCCAAGAAAAGACATATGACAATGTTGTTTCCAATACAAATGATAAAAATCAATGTTTTTTCATTAGTATTAACTAAAATGTTCCTGATTTTCCGTTTATATTACCGATGGAAGATGTACACGAAAATCGCTCTATTCCGGCTGAAACGTCGATATATGCAATAAAAACAGAACTTCTCCCCTTTTTAATATCTTACTCAGTATTTTAACGAGAAACAAATAGAAGATTGAAAATGAAGTATTTAAGGTTATTATCTAATCAATTATGTGTTTGCATAATTTTTATCGTATATATATGAATTAATACCCATAGACTGAAAATTCAGAAAAACGTGGAAAACGGCAAAATATTGCCTAATTCGATGATATTTTGTTTGTCACATAAAGGAAAAGGGGATGATAAACGTCAAAATATTGCTAAATTCGATGATTTTTCGTACGAAACAAAATGCAAGAAAACTTGCTTAAAATGCAATATTATGCGAAATTCTGAGATTTGAAGGCCAAATCACATATCGTGATACTACATGAAATAGAATCGAAATATTGGTAAAACTCAATATATTTACGTAGTATCAAACTACATGAAAAACGTGAAAAAAGTCACTATTTAACCATATTTGAGGATTTTAACTTCAAATCATAGAGAGAGGTTTCGTATTATTTAGATCCAAGAAAAGACATATGACAATGTTGTTTCCAATACAAATGATAAAAATGAATGTGTTTTCATTAGAATTAACTAAAATGTTCCTGATTTTCGTTTATATTACCGAGGGATGATGTACACGTAAAACCGCTCTAATCCGGCTGAAACGTCGATATATGCAATAAAAACCGAACTTCACCCGTTTTCAATATCTTACTCAGTATTTTACGAGAAACAAATAGATGATTGAAAATGAAGTATTTAAGGTTATTATCTAATCAATTATGTGTTTGCATAATTTTTATCGTATATATATGAAATAATACCCATAGAGTGAAAATTCACAAAAACGTGGAAAAACCGCAAAATATTGCCTAATTCGATGATATTTTGTTTAAATCAAATAAAGGAAAAGGGGATGATAAACGTCAAAATATTGCTAAATTCGATGATTTTTCGTACGAAACAAAAGGCAAGAAAACTTGCTTAAAATGCAATATTATGCGAAATTCTGAGATTTGAAGGCCAAATCACATATCGTGATACTACATGAAATAGCATCGAAATATTGGTAAAAATGAATATATTTACGTAGTATCAAACTACATGAAAAACGTGAAAAAAGTCACTATTTAACCATATTTGAGGATTTTAACTTCAAATCATAGAGCGAGGTGTCGTATTATTTAGATCCAAGAAAAGACATATGACAATGTTGTTTCCAATACAAATTATAAAAATCAATGTGTTTTCATTAGAATTAACTAAAATGTTCCTGATTTTCCGTTTATATTACCGAGGGAAGATGTACACGTAAAACCGCTCTAATCCGGCTGAAACGTCGATATATGCAATAAAAACCGAACTTCTCCCCTTTTCATTATCTTACTCAGTATTTTAACGAGAAACAAATAGATGATTGAAAATGAAGTATTTAAGGTTATTATCTAATCAATTATGTGTTTGCATCATTTTTATCGTATATATATGAATTAATACCCATAGACTGAAAATTCACAAAAACGTGGAAAACGGCAAAATATTGCCTAATTCGATGATATTTTGTTTAAGTCACATAAAGGAAAAGGGAATGATAAACATCAAAATATTGCTAAATTCGATGATTTTTCGTACGAAACAAAAGGCAAGAAAATTTGCTTAAAATGCAATATTATGCGAAATTCTGAGATTTGAAGGCCAAATCACATATCGTGATACTACATGAAATAGTATCGAAATATTGGTAAAAATGAATATATTTACTACAAACTTTATATCAAATATTTATATCAAACTACATGAAAAACGTGAAAAAAGTCACTATTTAACCATATTTGAGGATTTTAACTTCAAATCATAGAGAGAGGTTTCGTATTATTTAGATCCAAGAAAAGACATATGACAATGTTGTTTCCAATACAAATGATAAAAATGAATGTGTTTTCATTAGAATTAACTAAAATGTTCCTGATTTTCGTTTATATTACCGAGGGATGATGTACACGTAAAACCGCTCAAATCCGGCTGAAACGTCGATATATGCAATAAAAACCGAACTTCTCCCCTTTTCATTATCTTACTCAGTATTTTATTTTCTGTGACTCTAAAAGTGCTCTGCAGTCCTTAAATAACCCATCACAATGTATGTCGGAAGTAGCTTGTAATATTAAATGGAATGTAATTTTTGCCAATGATAATAATTCTTGTATAAAATTTGTGTGGATCCCATCCCATGTTGGAGTTGAAAAACATGACTTTGTAGATCAATTGGCCAATGAGGCTTGCAGGAAAGAAAACATTGATTATGACTTTGGACTATCTAATGCAGTTATTAGAAACATACAAATTAAAGAAATTAATTCAGATTTAGAAGAACTAAGAAATGCACAGAGACCTGAAAGCTGCAGTATTAAAAGTTATGACAAGTTCTGTAATAATAGGTATTTGTATGGTCAGCACAGTAACCGGACCAGGCAATGTGATGTAGTAATTGCGCGAATTCGCCTTGGCTATAGACACATCTGGCAGGTTAGTGAGGCTGAGCCACTACCAGAATATTCAGATTGTAAACTCTGTGATAAACCTTTAATGCACTCACTAGAACACTATATTGATGAATGTGAAACCGTAAAGGACTTTAGACCTCCTGGCCTATTGTACCACCAACTGTGTAACTATTTTATTGACTCAGGTGTTCTGGACGACATCCTAACAATTTACCCAAAATTTGCTTGTCCATTTTAAAGAATGAAGAACAATTTCTATTTATACTCTAAGCTGCATCACTTATGAACCCATCCCTGCCCTTGTGTGGCAGTGCACAATAGAAAGTTGTTGTCACATATTCACACATTAAAACATTGATTGTAACCATGATATATATGTGCTTCAGCCTACAGTTTAGACCTATTGTCTTATGTATGACCCTCTGTCCTGCGTGACAGTGAATACTAGCATTAACCTCAATTTAATAAGACTATCAAAATTCTCAGATTAGGCAAAATTGTAATTAATTTTGTCAATAAAGATGTTAATAATAATAATAAGTATTTTACGAGAAACAAATAGATGATTGAAAATGAAGTATTTAAGGTTATTATCTAATCAATTATGTGTTTGCATAATTTTTATCGTATATATATGAAATAATACCCATAGAGTGAAAATTCACAAAAACGTGGAAAAACCGCAAAATATTGCCTAATTCGATGATATTTTGTTTAAATCAAATAAAGGAAAAGGGGATGATAAACGTCAAAATATTGCTAAATTCGATGATTTTTCGTACGAAACAAAAGGCAAGAAAACTTGCTTAAAATGCAATATTATGCGAAATTCTGAGATTTAAAGGCCAAATCACATATCGTGATACTACATGAAATAGAATCTAAATATTGGTAAAAATGAATATATTTACGTAGTATCAAACTACATGAAAAACGTGAAAAAAGTCACTATTTAACCATATTTGAGGATTTTAACTTCATATCATAGAGCGAGGTTTCGTATTATTTAGATCCAAGAAAAGACATATGACAATGTTGTTTCCAATACAAATGATAAAAATCAATGTTTTTTCATTAGTATTAACTAAAATGTTCCTGATTTTCCGTTTATATTACCGATGGAAGATGTACACGAAAATCGCTCTATTCCGGCTGAAACGTCGATATATGCAATAAAAACAGAACTTCTCCCCTTTTCAATATCTTACTCAGTATTTTAACGAGAAACAAATAGATGATTGAAAATGAAGTATTTAAGGTTATTATCTAATCAATTATGTGTTTGCATAATTTTTATCGTATATATATGAATTAATACCCATAGACTGAAAATTCAGAAAAACGTGGAAAACGGCAAAATATTGCCTAATTCGATGATATTTTGTTTGTCACATAAAGGAAAAGGGGATGATAAACGTCAAAATATTGCTAAATTCGATGATTTTTCGTACGAAACAAAATGCAAGAAAACTTGCTTAAAATGCAATATTATGCGAAATTCTGAGATTTGAAGGCCAAATCACATATCGTGATACTACATGAAATAGAATCGAAATATTGGTAAAACTCAATATATTTACGTAGTATCAAACTACATGAAAAACGTGAAAAAAGTCACTATTTAACCATATTTGAGGATTTTAACTTCAAATCATAGAGAGAGGTTTCGTATTATTTAGATCCAAGAAAAGACATATGACAATGTTGTTTCCAATACAAATGATAAAAATGAATGTGTTTTCATTAGAATTAACTAAAATGTTCCTGATTTTCGTTTATATTACCGAGGGATGATGTACACGTAAAACCGCTCTAATCCGGCTGAAACGTCGATATATGCAATAAAAACCGAACTTCACCCCTTTTCAATATCTTACTCAGTATTTTACGAGAAACAAATAGATGATTGAAAATGAAGTATTTAAGGTTATTATCTAATCAATTATGTGTTTGCATAATTTTTATCGTATATATATGAAATAATACCCATAGAGTGAAAATTCACAAAAACGTGGAAAAACCGCAAAATATTGCCTAATTCGATGATATTTTGTTTAAATCAAATAAAGGAAAAGGGGATGATAAACGTCAAAATATTGCTAAATTCGATGATTTTTCGTACGAAACAAAAGGCAAGAAAACTTGCTTAAAATGCAATATTATGCGAAATTCTGAGATTTGAAGGCCAAATCACATATCGTGATACTACATGAAATAGTATCGAAATATTGGTAAAAATGAATATATTTACGTAATATCAAACTACATGAAAAACGTGAAAAAAGTCACTATTTAACCATATTTGAGGATTTTAACTTCAAATCATAGAGCGAGGTGTCGTATTATTTAGATCCAAGAAAAGACATATGACAATGTTGTTTCCAATACAAATTATAAAAATCAATGTGTTTTCATTATAATTAACAAAAATGTTCCTGATTTTCCGTTTATATTACCGAGGGAAGATGTACACGTAAAACCGCTCTAATCCGGCTGAAACGTCGATATATGCAATAAAAACCGAACTTCTCCCCTTTTCATTATCTTACTCAGTATTTTAACGAGAAACAAATAGATGATTGAAAATGAAGTATTTAAGGTTATTATCTAATCAATTATGTGTTTGCATCATTTTTATCGTATATATATGAATTAATGCCCATAGACTGAAAATTCACAAAAACGTGGAAAACGGCAAAATATTGCCTAATTCGATGATATTTTGTTTAAGTCACATAAAGGAAAAGGGGATGATAAACATCAAAATATTGCTAAATTCGATGATTTTTCGTACGAAACAAAAGGCAAGAAAACTTGCTTAAAATGCAATATTATGCGAAATTCTGAGATTTGAAGGCCAAATCACATATCGTGATACTACATGAAATAGTATCGAAATATTGGTAAAAATGAATATATTTACTACAAACTTTATATCAAATATTTATATCAAACTACATGAAAAACGTGAAAAAAGTCACTATTTAACCATATTTGAGGATTTTAACTTCAAATCATAGAGAGAGGTTTCGTATTATTTAGATCCAAGAAAAGACATATGACAATGTTGTTTCCAATACAAATGATAAAAATGAATGTGTTTTCATTAGAATTAACTAAAATGTTCCTGATTTTCGTTTATATTACCGAGGGATGATGTACACGTAAAACCGCTCAAATCCGGCTGAAACGTCGATATATGCAATAAAAACCGAATTTCTCCCCTTTTCATTATCTTACTCAGTATTTTATTTTCTGTGACTCTAAAAGTGCTCTGCAGTCCTTAAATAACCCATCACAATGTATGTCGGAAGTAGCTTGGAATGGAATTAAATGGAATGTAATTTTTGCCAATGATAATAATTCTTGTATAAAATTTGTGTGGATCCCATCCCATGTTGGAGTTGAAAAACATGACTTTGTAGATCAATTGGCCAATGAGGCTTGCAGGAAAGAAAACATTGATTATGACTTTGGACTATCTAATGCAGTTATTAGAAACATACAAATTAAAGAAATTAATTCAGATTTAGAAGAACTAAGAAATGCACAGAGACCTGAAAGCTGCAGTATTAAAAGTTATGACAAGTTCTGTAATAATAGGTATTTGTATGGTCAGCACAGTAACCGGACCAGGCAATGTGATGTAGTAATTGCGCGAATTCGCCTTGGCTATAGACACATCTGGCAGGTTAGTGAGGCTGAGCCACTACCAGAATATTCAGATTGTAAACTCTGTGATAAACCTTTAATGCACTCACTAGAACACTATATTGATGAATGTGAAACCGTAAAGGACTTTAGACCTCCTGGCCTATTGTACCACCAACTGTGTAACTATTTTATTGACTCAGGTGTTCTGGACGACATCCTAACAATTTACCCAAAATTTGCTTGTCCATTTTAAAGAATGAAGAACAATTTCTATTTATACTCTAAGCTGCATCACTTATGAACCCATCCCTGCCCTTGTGTGGCAGTGCACAATAGAAAGTTGTTGTCACATATTCACACATTAAAACATTGATTGTAACCATGATATATATGTGCTTCAGCCTACAGTTTAGACCTATTGTCTTATGTATGACCCTCTGTCCTGCGTGACAGTGAATACTAGCATTAACCTCAATTTAATAAGACTATCAAAATTCTCAGATTAGGCAAAATTGTAATTAATTTTGTCAATAAAGATGTTAATAATAATAATAAGTATTTTACGAGAAACAAATAGATGATTGAAAATGAAGTATTTAAGGTTATTATCTAATCAATTATGTATTTGCATAATTTTTATCGTATATATATGAAATAATACCCATAGAGTGAAAATTCACAAAAACGTGGAAAAACCGCAAAATATTGCCTAATTCGATGATATTTTGTTTAAATCAAATAAAGGAAAAGGGAATGATAAACGTCAAAATATTGCTAAATTCGATGATTTTTCGTACGAAACAAAAGGCAAGAAAACTTGCTTAAAATGCAATATTATGCGAAATTCTGAGATTTAAAGGCCAAATCACATATCGTGATACTACATGAAATAGAATCTAAATATTGGTAAAAATGAATATATTTACGTAGTATCAAACTACATGAAAAACGTGAAAAAAGTCACTATTTAACCATATTTGAGGATTTTAACTTCATATCATAGAGCGAGGTTTCGTATTATTTAGATCCAAGAAAAGACATATGACAATGTTGTTTCCAATACAAATGATAAAAATCAATGTTTTTTCATTAGTATTAACTAAAATGTTCCTGATTTTCCGTTTATATTACCGATGGAAGATGTACACGAAAATCGCTCTATTCCGGCTGAAACGTCGATATATGCAATAAAAACAGAACTTCTCCCCTTTTCAATATCTTACTCAGTATTTTAACGAGAAACAAATAGATGATTGAAAATGAAGTATTTAAGGTTATTATCTAATCAATTATGTGTTTGCATAATTTTTATCGTATATATATGAATTAATACCCATAGACTGAAAATTCAGAAAAACGTGGAAAACGGCAAAATATTGCCTAATTCGATGATATTTTGTTTGTCACATAAAGGAAAAGGGGATGATAAACGTCAAAATATTGCTAAATTCGATGATTTTTCGTACGAAACAAAATGCAAGAAAACTTGCTTAAAATGCAATATTATGCGAAATTCTGAGATTTGAAGGCCAAATCACATATCGTGATACTACATGAAATAGAATCGAAATATTGGTAAAACTCAATATATTTACGTAGTATCAAACTACATGAAAAACGTGAAAAAAGTCACTATTTAACCATATTTGAGGATTTTAACTTCAAATCATAGAGAGAGGTTTCGTATTATTTAGATCCAAGAAAAGACATATGACAATGTTGTTTCCAATACAAATGATAAAAATGAATGTGTTTTCATTAGAATTAACTAAAATGTTCCTGATTTTCGTTTATATTACCGAGGGATGATGTACACGTAAAACCGCTCTAATCCGGCTGAAACGTCGATATATGCAATAAAAACCGAACTTCACCCCTTTTCAATATCTTACTCAGTATTTTACGAGAAACAAATAGATGATTGAAAATGAAGTATTTAAGGTTATTATCTAATCAATTATGTGTTTGCATAATTTTTATCGTATATATATGAAATAATACCCATAGAGTGAAAATTCACAAAAACGTGGAAAAACCGCAAAATATTGCCTAATTCGATGATATTTTGTTTAAATCAAATAAAGGAAAAGGGGATGATAAACGTCAAAATATTGCTAAATTCGATGATTTTTCGTACGAAACAAAAGGCAAGAAAACTTGCTTAAAATGCAATATTATGCGAAATTCTGAGATTTGAAGGCCAAATCACATATCGTGATACTACATGAAATAGTATCGAAATATTGGTAAAAATGAATATATTTACGTAATATCAAACTACATGAAAAACGTGAAAAAAGTCACTATTTAACCATATTTGAGGATTTTAACTTCAAATCATAGAGCGAGGTGTCGTATTATTTAGATCCAAGAAAAGACATATGACAATGTTGTTTCCAATACAAATTATAAAAATCAATGTGTTTTCATTATAATTAACAAAAATGTTCCTGATTTTCCGTTTATATTACCGAGGGAAGATGTACACGTAAAACCGCTCTAATCCGGCTGAAACGTCGATATATGCAATAAAAACCGAACTTCTCCCCTTTTCATTATCTTACTCAGTATTTTAACGAGAAACAAATAGATGATTGAAAATGAAGTATTTAAGGTTATTATCTAATCAATTATGTGTTTGCATCATTTTTATCGTATATATATGAATTAATGCCCATAGACTGAAAATTCACAAAAACGTGGAAAACGGCAAAATATTGCCTAATTCGATGATATTTTGTTTAAGTCACATAAAGGAAAAGGGGATGATAAACATCAAAATATTGCTAAATTCGATGATTTTTCGTACGAAACAAAAGGCAAGAAAACTTGCTTAAAATGCAATATTATGCGAAATTCTGAGATTTGAAGGCCAAATCACATATCGTGATACTACATGAAATAGTATCGAAATATTGGTAAAAATGAATATATTTACTACAAACTTTATATCAAATATTTATATCAAACTACATGAAAAACGTGAAAAAAGTCACTATTTAACCATATTTGAGGATTTTAACTTCAAATCATAGAGAGAGGTTTCGTATTATTTAGATCCAAGAAAAGACATATGACAATGTTGTTTCCAATACAAATGATAAAAATGAATGTGTTTTCATTAGAATTAACTAAAATGTTCCTGATTTTCGTTTATATTACCGAGGGATGATGTACACGTAAAACCGCTCAAATCCGGCTGAAACGTCGATATATGCAATAAAAACCGAATTTCTCCCCTTTTCATTATCTTACTCAGTATTTTATTTTCTGTGACTCTAAAAGTGCTCTGCAGTCCTTAAATAACCCATCACAATGTATGTCGGAAGTAGCTTGGAATGGAATTAAATGGAATGTAATTTTTGCCAATGATAATAATTCTTGTATAAAATTTGTGTGGATCCCATCCCATGTTGGAGTTGAAAAACATGACTTTGTAGATCAATTGGCCAATGAGGCTTGCAGGAAAGAAAACATTGATTATGACTTTGGACTATCTAATGCAGTTATTAGAAACATACAAATTAAAGAAATTAATTCAGATTTAGAAGAACTAAGAAATGCACAGAGACCTGAAAGCTGCAGTATTAAAAGTTATGACAAGTTCTGTAATAATAGGTATTTGTATGGTCAGCACAGTAACCGGACCAGGCAATGTGATGTAGTAATTGCGCGAATTCGCCTTGGCTATAGACACATCTGGCAGGTTAGTGAGGCTGAGCCACTACCAGAATATTCAGATTGTAAACTCTGTGATAAACCTTTAATGCACTCACTAGAACACTATATTGATGAATGTGAAACCGTAAAGGACTTTAGACCTCCTGGCCTATTGTACCACCAACTGTGTAACTATTTTATTGACTCAGGTGTTCTGGACGACATCCTAACAATTTACCCAAAATTTGCTTGTCCATTTTAAAGAATGAAGAACAATTTCTATTTATACTCTAAGCTGCATCACTTATGAACCCATCCCTGCCCTTGTGTGGCAGTGCACAATAGAAAGTTGTTGTCACATATTCACACATTAAAACATTGATTGTAACCATGATATATATGTGCTTCAGCCTACAGTTTAGACCTATTGTCTTATGTATGACCCTCTGTCCTGCGTGACAGTGAATACTAGCATTAACCTCAATTTAATAAGACTATCAAAATTCTCAGATTAGGCAAAATTGTAATTAATTTTGTCAATAAAGATGTTAATAATAATAATAAGTATTTTACGAGAAACAAATAGATGATTGAAAATGAAGTATTTAAGGTTATTATCTAATCAATTATGTGTTTGCATAATTTTTATCGTATATATATGAAATAATACCCATAGAGTGAAAATTCACAAAAACGTGGAAAAACCGCAAAATATTGCCTAATTCGATGATATTTTGTTTAAATCAAATAAAGGAAAAGGGAATGATAAACGTCAAAATATTGCTAAATTCGATGATTTTTCGTACGAAACAAAAGGCAAGAAAACTTGCTTAAAATGCAATATTATGCGAAATTCTGAGATTTAAAGGCCAAATCACATATCGTGATACTACATGAAATAGAATCTAAATATTGGTAAAAATGAATATATTTACGTAGTATCAAACTACATGAAAAACGTGAAAAAAGTCACTATTTAACCATATTTGAGGATTTTAACTTCATATCATAGAGCGAGGTTTCGTATTATTTAGATCCAAGAAAAGACATATGACAATGTTGTTTCCAATACAAATGATAAAAATCAATGTTTTTTCATTAGTATTAACTAAAATGTTCCTGATTTTCCGTTTATATTACCGATGGAAGATGTACACGAAAATCGCTCTATTCCGGCTGAAACGTCGATATATGCAATAAAAACAGAACTTCTCCCCTTTTCAATATCTTACTCAGTATTTTAACGAGAAACAAATAGATGATTGAAAATGAAGTATTTAAGGTTATTATCTAATCAATTATGTGTTTGCATAATTTTTATCGTATATATATGAATTAATACCCATAGACTGAAAATTCAGAAAAACGTGGAAAACGGCAAAATATTGCCTAATTCGATGATATTTTGTTTGTCACATAAAGGAAAAGGGGATGATAAACGTCAAAATATTGCTAAATTCGATGATTTTTCGTACGAAACAAAATGCAAGAAAACTTGCTTAAAATGCAATATTATGCGAAATTCTGAGATTTGAAGGCCAAATCACATATCGTGATACTACATGAAATAGAATCGAAATATTGGTAAAACTCAATATATTTACGTAGTATCAAACTACATGAAAAACGTGAAAAAAGTCACTATTTAACCATATTTGAGGATTTTAACTTCAAATCATAGAGAGAGGTTTCGTATTATTTAGATCCAAGAAAAGACATATGACAATGTTGTTTCCAATACAAATGATATACATGAATGTGTTTTCATTAGAATTAACTAAAATGTTCCTGATTTTCGTTTATATTACCGAGGGATGATGTACACGTAAAACCGCTCTAATCCGGCTGAAACGTCGATATATGCAATAAAAACCGAACTTCACCCCTTTTCAATATCTTACTCAGTATTTTATGAGAAACAAATAGATGATTGAAAATGAAGTATTTAAGGTTATTATCTAATCAATTATGTGTTTGCATAATTTTTATCGTATATATATGAAATAATACCCATAGAGTGAAAATTCACAAAAACGTGGAAAAACCGCAAAATATTGCCTAATTCGATGATATTTTGTTTAAATCAAATAAAGGAAAAGGGGATGATAAACGTCAAAATATTGCTAAATTCGATGATTTTTCGTATGAAACAAAAGGCAAGAAAACTTGCTTAAAATGCAATATTATGCGAAATTCTGAGATTTGAAGGCCAAATCACATATCGTGATACTACATGAAATAGTATCGAAATATTGGTAAAAATGAATATATTTACGTAATATCAAACTACATGAAAAACGTGAAAAAGTCACTATTTAACCATATTTGAGGATTTTAACTTCAAATCATAGAGCGAGGTGTCGTATTATTTAGATCCAAGAAAAGACATATGACAATGTTGTTTCCAATACAAATTATAAAAATCAATGTGTTTTCATTATAATTAACTAAAATGTTCCTGATTTTCCGTTTATATTACCGAGGGAAGATGTACACGTAAAACCGCTCTAATCCGGCTGAAACGTCGATATATGCAATAAAAACCGAACTTCTCCCCTTTTCATTATCTTACTCAGTATTTTAACGAGAAACAAATAGATGATTGAAAATGAAGTATTTAAGGTTATTATCTAATCAATTATGTGTTTGCATCATTTTTATCGTATATATATGAATTAATGCCCATAGACTGAAAATTCACAAAAACGTGGAAAACGGCAAAATATTGCCTAATTCGATGATATTTTGTTTAAGTCACATAAAGGAAAAGGGGATGATAAACATCAAAATATTGCTAAATTCGATGATTTTTCGTACGAAACAAAAGGCAAGAAAACTTGCTTAAAATGCAATATTATGCGAAATTCTGAGATTTGAAGGCCAAATCACATATCGTGATACTACATGAAATAGTATCGAAATATTGGTAAAAATGAATATATTTTTCAAACTACATGAAAAACGTGAAAAAAGTCAATATTTAACCATATATGAGGATTTTAACTTCAAATCATAAAGCGAGTTTTCGTATTATTTAGATCCAAGAAAAGACATGACAGTGTTGTTACCAATACAAATGATAAAAATCAATGTGTTTTCATTAGTATTAACTAAAATGTTCCTGATTTTCTGTTTATATTACCGATGGAAGATGTACACGAAAATCGCTCTATTCCGGCTGAAACGTCGATATATGCAATAAAAACCGAACTTCTCCCCTTTTCAATATCTTACTCAGTATTTTACGAGAAACAAATAGATGATTGAAAATGAAGTATTTAAGGTTATTATCTAATCAATTATGTGTTTGCATAATTTTTATCGTATATATATGAAATAATACCCATAGAGTGAAAATTCACAAAAACGTGGAAAAACCGCAAAATATTGCCTAATTCGATGATATTTTGTTTAAATCAAATAAAGGAAAAGGGGATGATAAACGTCAAAATATTGCTAAATTCGATGATTTTTCGTACGAAACAAAAGGCAAGAAAACTTGCTTAAAATGCAATATTATGGGAAATTCTGAGATTTGAAGGCCAAATCACATATCGTGATACTACATGAAATAGCATCGAAATATTGGTAAAAATGAATATATTTACGTAGTATCAAACTACATGAAAAACGTGAAAAAAGTCACTATTTAACCATATTTGAGGATTTTAACTTCAAATCATAGAGCGAGGTTTCGTATTATTTAGATCCAAGAAAAGACATATGACAATGTTGTTTCCAATACAAATTATAAAAATCAATATGTTTTCATTAGAATTAACTAAAATGTTCCTGATTTTCCGTTTATATTACCGAGGGAAGATGTACACGTAAAACCGCTCTAATCCCGCTGAAACGTCGATATATGCAATAAAAACCGAACTTCTCCCCTTTTCATTATCTTACTCAGTATTTTAACGATAAACAAATAGTTGATTGAAAATGAAGTATTTAAGGTTATTATCTAATCAATTATGTGTTTGCATAATTTTTATCGTATATATATGAATTAATACCCATAGACTGAAAATTCACAGAAACGTTTAAAACGGCAAAATATTGCCTAATTCGATGATATTTTGTTTAAGTCACATAAAGGAAAAGGGGATGATGAACGTCAAAATATTGCTAAATTCGATGATTTTTCGTACGAAACAAAAGGCAAGAAAACTTGCTTAAAATGCAATATTATGCGAAATTCTGAGATTTGAAGGCCAAATCACATATCGTGATACTAAATGAAATAGTATCGAAATATTGGTAAAAATGAATATATTTACGTAATATCAAACTACATGAAAAACGTGAAAAAAGTCAATATTTAACCATATTTGAGGATTTTAACTTCAAATCATAGAGCGAGGTTTCGTATTATTTAGATCCAAGAAAAGACACATATTGCAGTGTTGTTACCAATACAAATGTTAAAAATCAATGTGTTTTCATTAGTATTAACTAAAATGTTCCTGATTTTCTGTTTATATTACCGATGGAAGATGTACACGAAAATCGCTCTATTCCGGCTGAAACGTCGATATATGCAATAAAAACAGAACTTCTCCCCTTTTCAATATCTTACTCAGTATTTTAACGAGCAACAAATAGTTGATTGAAAATGAAGTATTTAAGGTTATTATCTAATCAATTATGTGTTTGCATAATTTTTATCGTATATATATGAATTAATACCCATAGACTGAAAATTCACAAAAACGTGGAAAACGGCAAAATATTGCCTAATTCGATGATATTTTGTTTAAGTCCCATAAAGGAAAAGGGGATGATAAACGTCAAAATATAGCTAAATTCGATGATTTTTCGTACGAAACAAAATGCAAGAAAACTTGCTTAAAATGCAATATTATGCGAAATTCTGAGATTTGAAGGCCAAATCACATATCGTGATACTACATGAAATAGAATCGAAATATTGGTAAAACTCAATATATTTACGTAGTATCAAACTACATGAAAAACGTGAAAAAAGTCACTATTTAACCATGTTTGATGATTTTAACTTCAAATCATAGAGCGAGGTTTCGTATTATTTAGATCCAAGAAAAGACATATGACAATGTTGTTTCCAATACAAATTATAAAAATCAATGTGTTTTCATTAGAATTAACTAAAATGTTCCTGATTTTCCGTTTATATTACCGAGGGAAGATGTACACGTAAAACCGCTCTAATCCGGCTGAAACGTCGATATATGCAATAAAAACCGAACTTCTCCCCTTTTCATTATCTTACTCAGTATTTTAACGAGAAACAAATAGTTGATTGAAAATGAAGTATTTAAGGTTATTATCTAATCAATTATGTGTTTGCATAATTTTTATCGTATATATATGAATTAAAACCCATAGACTGAAAATTCACAGAAACGTGGAAAACGGCAAAATATTGCCTAATTCGATGATATTTTGTTTAAGTCACATAAAGGAAAAGGGGATGATAAACGTCAAAATATTGCTAAATTCGATGATTTTTCGTACGAAACAAAAGGCAAGAAAACTTGCTTAAAATGCAATATTATGCGAAATTCTGAGATTTGAAGGCCAAATCACATATCGTGATACTACATGAAATAGTATCGAAATATTGGTAAAAATGAATATATTTACGTAATATCAAACTACATGAAAAACGTGAAAAAAGTAAATATTTACCCATATTTGAGGATTTTAACTTCAAATCATAGAGCGAGGTTTCGTATTATTTAGATCCAAGAATAGACATATGACAATGTTGTTTCCAATACAAATTATAAAAATCAATGTGTTTTCATTATAATTAACTAAAATGTTCTTGATTTTCCGTTTATATTACCGAGGGAAGATGTACACGTAAAACCGCTCTAATCCGGCTGAAACGTCGATATATGAAATAAAAACCGAACTTCTCCCCTTTTCATTATCTTACTCAGTATTTTAACGAGAAACAAATAGATGATTGAAAATGAAGTATTTAAGGTTATTATCTAATCAATTATGTGTTTGCATCATTTTTATCGTATATATATGAATTAATGCCCATAGACTGAAAATTCACAAAAACGTGGAAAACGGCAAAATATTGCCTAATTCGATGATATTTTGTTTAAGTCACATAAAGGAAAAGGGGATGATAAACATCAAAATATTGCTAAATTCGATGATTTTTCGTACGAAACAAAAGGCAAGAAAACTTGCTTAAAATGCAATATTATGCGAAATTCTGAGATTTGAAGGCCAAATCACATATCGTGATACTACATGAAATAGAATCTAAATATTGGTAAAAATGAATATATTTACGTAGTATCAAACTACATGAAAAACGTGAAAAAAGTCACTATTTAACCATATTTGAGGATTTTAACTTCAAATCATAGAGCGAGGTTTCGTATTATTTAGATCCAAGAAAAGACATATGACAATGTTGTTTCCAATACAAATGATAAAAATCAATGTTTTTTCATTAGTATTAACTAAAATGTTCCTGATTTTCCGTTTATATTACCGATGGAAGATGTACACGAAAATCGCTCTATTCCGGCTGAAACGTCGATATATGCAATAAAAACAGAACTTCTCCCCTTTTTAATATCTTACTCAGTATTTTAACGAGAAACAAATAGATGATTGAAAATGAAGTATTTAAGGTTATTATCTAATCAATTATGTGTTTGCATAATTTTTATCGTATATATATGAATTAATACCCATAGACTGAAAATTCAGAAAAACGTGGAAAACGGCAAAATATTGCCTAATTCGATGATATTTTGTTTGTCACATAAAGGAAAAGGGGATGATAAACGTCAAAATATTGCTAAATTCGATGATTTTTCGTACGAAACAAAATGCAAGAAAACTTGCTTAAAATGCAATATTATGCGAAATTCTGAGATTTGAAGGCCAAATCACATATCGTGATACTACATGAAATAGAATCGAAATATTGGTAAAACTCAATATATTTACGTAGTATCAAACTACATGAAAAACGTGAAAAAAGTCACTATTTAACCATATTTGAGGATTTTAACTTCAAATCATAGAGAGAGGTTTCGTATTATTTAGATCCAAGAAAAGACATATGACAATGTTGTTTCCAATACAAATGATAAAAATGAATGTGTTTTCATTAGAATTAACTAAAATGTTCCTGATTTTCGTTTATATTACCGAGGGATGATGTACACGTAAAACCGCTCTAATCCGGCTGAAACGTCGATATATGCAATAAAAACCGAACTTCACCCGTTTTCAATATCTTACTCAGTATTTTACGAGAAACAAATAGATGATTGAAAATGAAGTATTTAAGGTTATTATCTAATCAATTATGTGTTTGCATAATTTTTATCGTATATATATGAAATAATACCCATAGAGTGAAAATTCACAAAAACGTGGAAAAACCGCAAAATATTGCCTAATTCGATGATATTTTGTTTAAATCAAATAAAGGAAAAGGGGATGATAAACGTCAAAATATTGCTAAATTCGATGATTTTTCGTACGAAACAAAAGGCAAGAAAACTTGCTTAAAATGCAATATTATGCGAAATTCTGAGATTTGAAGGCCAAATCACATATCGTGATACTACATGAAATAGCATCGAAATATTGGTAAAAATGAATATATTTACGTAGTATCAAACTACATGAAAAACGTGAAAAAAGTCACTATTTAACCATATTTGAGGATTTTAACTTCAAATCATAGAGCGAGGTGTCGTATTATTTAGATCCAAGAAAAGACATATGACAATGTTGTTTCCAATACAAATTATAAAAATCAATGTGTTTTCATTAGAATTAACTAAAATGTTCCTGATTTTCCGTTTATATTACCGAGGGAAGATGTACACGTAAAACCGCTCTAATCCGCTGAAACGTCGATATATGCAATAAAAACCGAACTTCTCCCCTTTTCATTATCTTACTCAGTATTTTAACGAGAAACAAATAGATGATTGAAAATGAAGTATTTAAGGTTATTATCTAATCAATTATGTGTTTGCATCATTTTTATCGTATATATATGAATTAATACCCATAGACTGAAAATTCACAAAAACGTGGAAAACGGCAAAATATTGCCTAATTCGATGATATTTTGTTTAAGTCACATAAAGGAAAAGGGAATGATAAACATCAAAATATTGCTAAATTCGATGATTTTTCGTACGAAACAAAAGGCAAGAAAATTTGCTTAAAATGCAATATTATGCGAAATTCTGAGATTTGAAGGCCAAATCACATATCGTGATACTACATGAAATAGTATCGAAATATTGGTAAAAATGAATATATTTACTACAAACTTTATATCAAATATTTATATCAAACTACATGAAAAACGTGAAAAAAGTCACTATTTAACCATATTTGAGGATTTTAACTTCAAATCATAGAGAGAGGTTTCGTATTATTTAGATCCAAGAAAAGACATATGACAATGTTGTTTCCAATACAAATGATAAAAATGAATGTGTTTTCATTAGAATTAACTAAAATGTTCCTGATTTTCGTTTATATTACCGAGGGATGATGTACACGTAAAACCGCTCAAATCCGGCTGAAACGTCGATATATGCAATAAAAACCGAACTTCTCCCCTTTTCATTATCTTACTCAGTATTTTATTTTCTGTGACTCTAAAAGTGCTCTGCAGTCCTTAAATAACCCATCACAATGTATGTCGGAAGTAGCTTGTAATATTAAATGGAATGTAATTTTTGCCAATGATAATAATTCTTGTATAAAATTTGTGTGGATCCCATCCCATGTTGGAGTTGAAAAACATGACTTTGTAGATCAATTGGCCAATGAGGCTTGCAGGAAAGAAAACATTGATTATGACTTTGGACTATCTAATGCAGTTATTAGAAACATACAAATTAAAGAAATTAATTCAGATTTAGAAGAACTAAGAAATGCACAGAGACCTGAAAGCTGCAGTATTAAAAGTTATGACAAGTTCTGTAATAATAGGTATTTGTATGGTCAGCACAGTAACCGGACCAGGCAATGTGATGTAGTAATTGCGCGAATTCGCCTTGGCTATAGACACATCTGGCAGGTTAGTGAGGCTGAGCCACTACCAGAATATTCAGATTGTAAACTCTGTGATAAACCTTTAATGCACTCACTAGAACACTATATTGATGAATGTGAAACCGTAAAGGACTTTAGACCTCCTGGCCTATTGTACCACCAACTGTGTAACTATTTTATTGACTCAGGTGTTCTGGACGACATCCTAACAATTTTACCCAAAATTTGCTTGTCCATTTTAAAGAATGAAGAACAATTTCTATTTATACTCTAAGCTGCATCACTTATGAACCCATCCCTGCCCTTGTGTGGCAGTGCACAATAGAAAGTTGTTGTCACATATTCACACATTAAAACATTGATTGTAACCATGATATATATGTGCTTCAGCCTACAGTTTAGACCTATTGTCTTATGTATGACCCTCTGTCCTGCGTGACAGTGAATACTAGCATTAACCTCAATTTAATAAGACTATCAAAATTCTCAGATTAGGCAAAATTGTAATTAATTTTGTCAATAAAGATGTTAATAATAATAATAAGTATTTTACGGGAAACAAATAGATGATTGAAAATGAAGTATTTAAGGTTATTATCTAATCAATTATGTGTTTGCATAATTTTTATCGTATATATGAAATAATACCCATAGAGTGAAAATTCACAAAAACGTGGAAAAACCGCAAAATATTGCCTAATTCGATGATATTTTGTTTAAATCAAATAAAGGAAAAGGGGATGATAAACGTCAAAATATTGCTAAATTCGATGATTTTTCGTACGAAACAAAAGGCAAGAAAACTTGCTTAAAATGCAATATTATGCGAAATTCTGAGATTTAAAGGCCAAATCACATATCGTGATACTACATGAAATAGAATCTAAATATTGGTAAAAATGAATATATTTACGTAGTATCAAACTACATGAAAAACGTGAAAAAAGTCACTATTTAACCATATTTGAGGATTTTAACTTCATATCATAGAGCGAGGTTTCGTATTATTTAGATCCAAGAAAAGACATATGCCAATGTTGTTTCCAATACAAATGATAAAAATCAATGTTTTTTCATTAGTATTAACTAAAATGTTCCTGATTTTCCGTTTATATTACCGATGGAAGATGTACACGAAAATCGCTCTATTCCGGCTGAAACGTCGATATATGCAATAAAAACAGAACTTCTCCCCTTTTCAATATCTTACTCAGTATTTTAACGAGAAACAAATAGATGATTGAAAATGAAGTATTTAAGGTTATTATCTAATCAATTATGTGTTTGCATAATTTTTATCGTATATATATGAATTAATACCCATAGACTGAAAATTCAGAAAAACGTGGAAAACGGCAAAATATTGCCTAATTCGATGATATTTTGTTTGTCACATAAAGGAAAAGGGGATGATAAACGTCAAAATATTGCTAAATTCGATGATTTTTCGTACGAAACAAAATGCAAGAAAACTTGCTTAAAATGCAATATTATGCGAAATTCTGAGATTTGAAGGCCAAATCACATATCGTGATACTACATGAAATAGAATCGAAATATTGGTAAAACTCAATATATTTACGTAGTATCAAACTACATGAAAAACGTGAAAAAAGTCACTATTTAACCATATTTGAGGATTTTAACTTCAAATCATAGAGAGAGGTTTCGTATTATTTAGATCCAAGAAAAGACATATGACAATGTTGTTTCCAATACAATTGATAAAAATGAATGTGTTTTCATTAGAATTAACTAAAATGTTCCTGATTTTCGTTTATATTACCGAGGGATGATGTACACGTAAAACCGCTCAAATCCGGCTGAAACGTCGATATATGCAATAAAACCGAACTTCTCCCCTTTTCATTATCTTACTCAGTATTTATTTTCTGTGACTCTAAAAGTGCTCTGCAGTCCTTAAATAACCCATCACAATGTATGTCGGAAGTAGCTTGTAATATTAAATGGAATGTAATTTTTGCCAATGATAATAATTCTTGTATAAAATTTGTGTGGATCCCATCCCATGTTGGAGTTGAAAAACATGACTTTGTAGATCAATTGGCCAATGAGGCTTGCAGGAAAGAAAACATTGATTATGACTTTGGACTATCTAATGCAGTTATTAGAAACATACAAATTAAAGAAATTAATTCAGATTTAGAAGAACTAAGAAATGCACAGAGACCTGAAAGCTGCAGTATTAAAAGTTATGACAAGTTCTGTAATAATAGGTATTTGTATGGTCAGCACAGTAACCGGACCAGGCAATGTGATGTAGTAATTGCGCGAATTCGCCTTGGCTATAGACACATCTGGCAGGTTAGTGAGGCTGAGCCACTACCAGAATATTCAGATTGTAAACTCTGTGATAAACCTTTAATGCACTCACTAGAACACTATATTGATGAATGTGAAAACCGTAAAGGACTTTAGACCTCCTGGCCTATTGTACCACCAACTGTGTAACTATTTTATTGACTCAGGTGTTCTGGACGACATCCTAACAATTTACCCAAAATTTGCTTGTCCATTTTAAAGAATGAAGAACAATTTCTATTTATACTCTAAGCTGCATCACTTATGAACCCATCCCTGCCCTTGTGTGGCAGTGCACAATAGAAAGTTGTTGTCACATATTCACACATTAAAACATTGATTGTAACCATGATATATATGTGCTTCAGCCTACAGTTTAGACCTATTGTCTTATGTATGACCCTCTGTCCTGCGTGACAGTGAATACTAGCATTAACCTCAATTTAATAAGACTATCAAAATTCTCAGATTAGGCAAAATTGTAATTAATTTTGTCAATAAAGATGTTAATAATAATAATAAGTATTTTACGAGAAACAAATAGATGATTGAAAATGAAGTATTTAAGGTTATTATCTAATCAATTATGTGTTTGCATAATTTTTATCGTATATATATGAAATAATACCCATAGAGTGAAAATTCACAAAAACGTGGAAAAAACCGCAAAATATTGCCTAATTCGATGATATTTTGTTTAAATCAAATAAAGGAAAAGGGGATGATAAACGTCAAAATATTGCTAAATTCGATGATTTTTCGTACGAAACAAAAGGCAAGAAAACTTGCTTAAAATGCAATATTATGCGAAATTCTGAGATTTAAAGGCCAAATCACATATCGTGATACTACATGAAATAGAATCTAAATATTGGTAAAAATGAATATATTTACGTAGTATGAAACTACATGAAAAACGTGAAAAAAGTCACTATTTAACCATATTTGAGGATTTTTAACTTCATATCATAGAGCGAGGTTTCGTATTATTTAGATCCAAGAAAAGACATATGACAATGTTGTTTCCAATACAAATGATAAAAATCAATGTTTTTCATTAGTATTAACTAAAATGTTCCTGATTTTCCGTTTATATTACCGATGGAAGATGTACACGAAAATCGCCCTATTCCGGCTGAAACGTCGATATATGCAATAAAAACAGAACTTCTCCCCTTTTCAATATCTTACTCAGTATTTTAACGAGAAACAAATAGATGATTGAAAATGAAGTATTTAAGGTTATTATCTAATCAATTATGTGTTTGCATAATTTTTATCGTATATATATGAATTAATACCCATAGACTGAAAATTCAGAAAAACGTGGAAAACGGCAAAATATTGCCTAATTCGATGATATTTTGTTTGTCACATAAAGGAAAAGGGGATGATAAACGTCAAAATATTGCTAAATTCGATGATTTTTCGTACGAAACAAAATGCAAGAAAACTTGCTTAAAATGCAATATTATGCGAAATTCTGAGATTTGAAGGCCAAATCACATATCGTGATACTACATGAAATAGAATCGAAATATTGGTAAAACTCAATATATTTTACGTAGTATCAAACTACATGAAAAACGTGAAAAAAGTCAC
>NW_027189685.1:0-10000 GCF_040958095.1 Procambarus clarkii
TGTTTATTCTGTTTTTGGTCTCTCTGGCTTAATCTGTTAAGTTAAGGAGATGACATTTTAAATATTAACCGTTTTCTTGACATTTTTCAAACCTTAGAGGGTGGCATGCATAGTAATCCTAATGTGGAACATAACAATGAATCTCTAATCTCTAGAAAAAAGATACCGAGTGTTATATGTGTGTTGGAGAGAGAGAGAGAGAGAGAGAGAGAGAGAGAGAGAGAGAGATAGAGAGAGAGAGAGAGAGAGAGAGAGAGAGAGAGAGGAGAGAGAGAGAGAGAAAGAGAGAGAGAGAGAACATGCAGAGACAGAGACAGAGACAGAGACAGACAGACAGACAGACAGACAGAGACTGAGAGAGAGAAAACACACACAGACAGTTTCATAAATATTCTCATTTATAGCTATTTGCTTTCAGTGACAGAGGTTTTTGTTATAATAGTATTGGTGTCTAACACTCACAATCTCTTTAGAAATTAAAGTGTGGCTCCAATGAGCCGAGTTTGTTGGTTTGAGGCCAAGCCACCACCACAGGGCAGTAAGTAAGCCGTTTACTTGGAGGAGGTGTACTTGGTGACGGCCTTAGTGCCCTCAGAGACGGCGTGCTTGGCCAGTTCTCGGCAACAGGAGCCTTACACCGTCTGGATCTCCCGACTGGTAATGGTGGAACGCTTGTTGTAGTGGGCCAGGCGAGAAGCTCGGCGGCGATGCGCTCGAAGATGTCGTTCACGAACGAGTTCATGATCGACATGGCTTTGGAAGAGATACCAGTGTCGGGGTGGACCTGCTTCAGCACTTTGTAGATGTAGATGCTGTAGCTCTCCTTCCTCCTGCGCTTCTTTTTCTTATCGCCCTTGGCAATGGCCTTCTGGGCCTTTCCGGCCTTCTTGGCAGCCTTTCCAGATGCCTTGGGTGGCATGATGATGCTCGTGCTGGCTGGCGTTGCGATACAATAATGAACTTTTGCGCGAGTCGAGCTTTCCTTTTATATCCCGCTCGCGACTCAGCTCAGAGCGGGTCGCGTGGCGGAGCGCGCTGATTGGTCAGTGGCGGACTCCCTTGATCCTGAGCGGGGTATATAACACGAAGCTCGATCTGCGGGCCGGCATAAAACACCACAAACCCACAACAGCAGCAGCAATGTCAGGACGCGGCAAGGGAGGCAAAGTGAAGGGCAAGTCAAAGTCTCGCTCCAGCAGGGCCGGACTTCAGTTCCCCGTGGGCAGAATTCACCGTCTGCTGCGTAAAGGCAACTACGCCGAACGCGTCGGTGCTGGCGCTCCTGTCTACCTGGCAGCCGTCATGGAATACCTCGCTGCCGAAGTTCTGGAGCTCGCCGGTAACGCCGCACGTGACAACAAGAAGACCCGTATCATCCCACGTCACTTGCAGTTGGCCATCCGCAACGACGAAGAACTCAACAAACTTCTGTCTGGCGTAACCATTGCACAGGGAGGTGTTCTTCCAAACATTCAGGCAGTTCTTTTGCCAAAGAAGACAGAGAAGAAGTAAGCACTTCTGCCACCCACCACGACAAATACCATAACCAGGCTCCATCCGGAGCCACACACACTTTAATAGAGAGATTCAAGTAGACAATCAACTTTCAAAACATTAATAATAACATTTATATTGATTTCATTTGGAATGTGTACATAACAAACAAACAAACAAAACAAAATTATAGGGGATATTCAGCATCACTTGGAATATTAACCAATCATATAAATCCAATATATATTTTTATATTTTACTTTAAGCGTAGGGAATTCATATTCTATCAATTTTTAATCATACAAATGAACAAAGCAATTCTTCACTAGACGTAATGAATGAATAAATGATCAAGGTTTTAATGTGTTTCATGAATAAATATTATATATATATATAATATATATATATATATACTATATATATATTATATATATATATATATATTATATATATATATATAATTATATATAATATAATATAAATATAATATATATTATAATACTTGTGAACCAGAATATGGTTTGAGCAGCAGCGATCGTGCCATTGGCCGAAGTGCAACAATTCAAATAATTTAAAGGGCCTGCTCGTGTATATAGTAGAGGCTGGGAGACTGGGGCCGGTGGTGGGTGATGGGTGATGAGTGATGGTGTGGTGTGGTGTGGTGTTGTTAAGAGTTTGATTTACGGCCAGCCAGCCCAGCTGCAGCAAAGGCAGGGGCAGGGCAAGGCAAGGCAGGCAAGGCAAGGCAAGGCAAGGCAAGGCAAGGCAGGCAAGGCAAGGCAATAACAGGACAGGACAGGCAAGGCAAGGCAAGGCACAGGCAGGCAAGGAGGCAAGCAGCAGCAGCGGGCGGGCAGGCGGGCGGCGGGCGGGCAGGCAGGCACCAGCGCAGCCAGCCAGCCAGCCAGGCAGGCAGGCAGGCAGGCAGGCAGGCAGTGCAAGGCCAGGCAGGCAGGCAGGCAGTGCAGGCAGCCAGCCAGGCAGGCAGGCAGGCAGCCAGCCAGCCAGCCAGCCAGCCAGCCAGCCAGCCAGCAGCCAGCCAGCCAGCCAGCCAGCAGGCAGGCAGCAGCCAGCCAGCCAGCCAGCCACTCCCACTTTGTATTTATATGCATTCAATTTATATTCAAACATTATATATGTTAAGGGCCTAGTTTTAGTGTTTATTTTAAAAATGACAAACATCGAGTCGTTTTACCAGTCCTTTAGCGTTAACGGTGATGCATTTTAAACTGAACAGAAATCACCTTTTCTGGATATATCAAATATCGAATCCGCTTAATGTGCCTACAATTCAATCATTCAAAAAATACATAATTTACATCATGCCTTTTCATAGAACAGACAATAAGATTTGAGACAATAAGAACTTTAGTTTTATAACTAAAGTTGCACAATTATACCAACTCTATGGTGGCTGGGTGGTAAGGTGTGTGGCTGGTGTTTTGGAAGTCGCGAGTTCAAACGACCCAATGGGAGTACTTTTTTTTTTTTTATGCCATACAATCTTCCTAGTACTATTATGTAGGTGTGTGTGTGTGGGTTTTTATTCATTCTTTGGTTTTATAGATGACATACATATTGACTCCTTTTACCGGTCCTTAATTAGGCTGTGGGGAAGCAATGGTGGTGGTGTGGTGGTGCATTTAAAACTAAACCAAAAATCACCAGTTCTGGGACGCGTCAAAGATCATATCCGCTTAATGTGTCTACAACCTAATTACTTAAAACTACACTATTTAATTCATTCATATCATGTGCATATTGGTCATTATGCTCATACAACCGACATAACAATTTATTTTCATTATTAGAATCATACATTTCATCAAGTAATACAGATACAAAGAGATTTTCTTTCTGAGAAGACCGTTAGTATTGGCTGGCTGGCAGGCAGGCAGGCAGGCAGGCATTTGAGGGTTATTATTTCGCCTGTTGATTGGGGGGAGGGTTGATGTGTTAGGGGGTTTTCGGTTAGGTGTGGTGGTGATTGGTGGTGATTGGTGGTGGTGGTGATTGGTGGTGATTGGTGGTGAGTAGTGGTGGTGGTGGTGGTGGTGGTGGTGGTGGTGGTGGTGGTGGTGGTGGTGGTAGTAGGTGGGAGGGGGGGGGGGGGGGGGAAGGGGAATGATGGTCTGTGGATTCCTTCTCCGTACCCCTTACATATAAGCAAAAACATGCCTTCCTGTGGGTATAGAAACATTAACACAAATTATATCAGTAACTGATATTGTAGCCTTTTAAACAGAAAAGATTTGTACATACAAATACTTTTAAATTATCATTTATTTGTGGAAATGGCATTTACGTCATTAAATTGATACCTCAGCATCAAGTGTCCTGCAGTGGTCCAGTGGTAAAGTGTATATAAGTGATGCGTATTCTTGGAGTTGCGAGTTCAAACCGGATTAAGCTATATATATATATATATATAATATATATATATATATATATATATATATATATATATATATATATATACAACATGTTTGTTTTGGTTGTTTGTTTTTGTATAAAGCCTCACACACTATATTAAGCGAGTTTGTTTTAAACATGACATACATATTAATTCATTTTACCAGGCCTTATTCCACACAACTCCGTGAATTTCCCGTGGAGCCAGCCAGCCAGCCAGCATTCAAACAAAAACAAACGAAACAAAACAAAACAAAACAAAAAACATTATTGCCAACAGCATTTGGTGTTCCCAGGCGGTCACCCATCCAAGTACTAACCAAACCCAACGTTGCTTAACTTCGCTGATCGGACGAGAAGCGGTGTTCTCAACGTGGTATGGCCGTTGGCATGAGACTGCCTACACATTGTGGCTAATAACCAACTCTTTTTAGTCATCACGGCAGGATACGGACCTTCTTGTGGTGTCTTAATGGTAATTGTATCCTAACATATTTTTGTCTCCTTGGCATGGATATTTAACATCGTTTATTCAGTCTTGGGTTTATGTTCTTTCGCCATTTACAGACATTTTACATCTACCTACTTCCTCAGCCTACCCTGCCAATTTCTAATGAATTTGTGGATTTTCTTTTGTAATACATACATGTGTGTGCTCATCTGCTCTTCAGTTTTTATGATATTTGTCTCATCTGTCCTGCTTTATGATACTTTTACAAAGAACATGAACAAATGCTTCTATTTTAGAGAAGATATGGGATCCAGGTTTCGGAGCCGTAAAACCAACCGTCGTGATTGGTGGACGAGTTGCCAGGTTGCAGCTTCTGTACCGTGCCGGCACATAAATAGGTTCGGCTCAAGCGGCGGCAGCATCATTCCCCCGTGACTGTCTGAGCGTCTCTCATCACCTTGGTTATCTCATCATCATCATGGTAGAAGCAAAGCCTACCAAGAAGGCTGCGGCTGCTGCTGCTGCTGTGGTGGCCACCACCAGGAAACCTCGCGTCCAGGTTGCTCACCCGAAAACTAGTCAAATGGTTCTAGCCGCGGTCGCAGCACTCAAAGACCGTAAGGGCTCGTCTCTACAAGCAATCAAGAAGTACGTTGTTGCCAACAACAAAGTCGAGGCTGCCAAGATCGCCATTTACATCCGAAGATTTCTCAAGAAAGCAGTGGCTGACGGCATTCTTGTTCAGACCAAGGGAAGTGGAGCTAGTGGATCATTCAAGCTGGCCGTAGCAGAGAAGAGGGCCGTTCTAACTCCCAAGAAAGCCACCACAACCAAGAAACCATCTACAGCAGCAAAGAAGGCCGTGGTAACTCCCAAGAAAGCCGCCACAAGCAACAAACCACCTACAGCCTTGAAAAGAAGCAGCAGCAGCAGCAGCTTGTTGTTGGGAACAAAAAGCCCAAAATAAAGAGAGCTTCAAAATCTCCCAAACCACCCAAGGCAAAGAAAGCTGTCAAGAAAACAACAAAGGCAAAATAAACGACGACATGCAAGCAGCATGAATACACATGACAATAAACATCCAGGCCTCCCCCCTCAGTGGAGGGGCCTCATATGATTCCAAAAAGAGTTTAGTTTTGTAGACAAATAAATCATTACTTTTGGGGTAGATTTACTCTGTATATTATATATATATATATATATATATATATATATATATATATATATATATATATATATATATATATATATATATACATACACACATACATGGGTGAGGTGATATGGTACCAAAGTTTTGGGTGAGGTGATTGACATTTACACAAGATAAAACACGAACCAATGGGAATAAAAACATAAGAATGGAAGTAACTGCAGAAGGCCTATTGGCCCATAACACAAGCACTTCCTCTTGATGCTTCTATATTGGTTCGGAGTCTTGAAGCTATAATATATATATATATATATATATATATATATATATATATATATATATATATATATATATATATATATATATATATATATATATATATATATATATATATATATGCACACAAAACTAAATAGTCTTGTTAGACAAATTGCCCCTATTAGAGGCAAGTTGACTAACAAGCCGAATGACTGCAATTGTTTTGAATTTGAGTTAAATCTAACATAGAAATGTAATCAAACCTAACCTAACCTATGCTAACCCAAGCTAAGCTAACCTAACCTAACCTAAGCTAAGCTAACCTAACCTAACCTAACCTAACCCAGCAATTCATGATCTTAATATAATACTGTTAATTGGATAAACCAATTTGGAAAGAAATGTTCGAAAATAACAAAATTAACTGTGCTTGTTAGGAAAATTGGGCCTTGCATACTTGTCCCAATAGTGTGGTTCTCGCTTTTAGGTACGACATAAACGTATACCTAAGTTGAGAGAGAAAAAGATTCGCACTCAAACATGCATATCGATTGCCAGTCCTGAATTCTGGGTAGATATTCGTGTCCTCCCTTTTCATTTACCATCATTTGGATACTATCAAAACAGCTCTGAGAAGGATAAAATGAATAAAACGGGTAGCTCACTCATGTAAAAAGGAAGAGTTGGGAAAGATCTCTCTCTCTCTCTCTCTCTCTCTCTCTCTCTCTCCCTCACCCCCCCCCCCCCCCCCACCACCAATGATCCTGCTCTGCTAGTATATAACGGAACAAACCTTCCCCCCCCCACCCCTCCCTCCCCAATCAGAGTCCCTTTAAGCATGCGAGGATAAAAAATAGATTTCATAAGACCCAATGTGCTAGCTGATATCAAAACAATTTATGTTATCGTCTATTAAGCCCTTCAGTAAAAAAGTATAGGGACCTAATTAGGTCCCGTTTTGAGGTGGTGGTGGGTGGAATCGATGGATTAGCCAAGCTCTTATCCGCCGAATCCGTAGAGGGTACGACCCTGGCGCTTCAGAGCGTACACCACGTCCATGGCAGTGACGGTCTTCCTCTTGGCGTGTTCCGTGTAGGTTACAGCATCACGGATGACGTTCTCGAGGAACACCTTCAGGACGCCACGGGTCTCTTCGTAGATGAGACCCGAAATACGCTTCACGCCGCCACGACGAGCTAAGCGACGAATAGCGGGCTTGGTGATGCCCTGGATGTTGTCACGTAGCACCTTACGATGACGCTTGGCGCCACCCTTTCCGAGTCCCTTGCCTCCCTTGCCGCGTCCAGTCATGGTGTTGAAGTTGTGTGAATAATAAAATTTCGGCACGATTTCCCCAGACTATATCCCGTCAAGCGGACGTACTTGTAGCATGGCAACTCCTAACTCCTGCCTGTCCTTACTTTATGCTTGTACTCGAGCAGAAACACGGCTTTCTCACAACGCTTTCAAAACTGCAGTTGCCTACTCGTCTGTTTCACGTCTCTGTGAAATGACTTTTGCACAAATCCAAAAAATAGAGCAAAATCAGCGATAATAGTGTTTGAGGTGAGCTGCCTGTTGGCTGCAGCCAGAGGAAGGAGGGGAGGGGCAACGGGGTGACGTAGGCGAGTCGAGCAGCCAATGGCGCTCGAGCAAGCGCCTCGAGACGGCGTATATAAGCAAAAATTTTTCGGCGCCGGCCATCACAAACCACAGTTGTTCACCATGGCTCGCACCAAGCAGACTGCTCGCAAGTCCACGGGAGGCAAGGCTCCTCGTAAGCAGCTGGCCACCAAGGCAGCACGCAAGTCTGCTCCTGCCACAGGGGGCGTGAAGAAGCCTCACCGTTACAGGCCCGGAACGGTCGCCCTGCGTGAGATCCGTCGTTACCAGAAGAGCACAGAGTTGCTCATCAGGAAACTTCCCTTCCAGCGTCTGGTGCGCGAGATTGCCCAGGACTTCAAGACCGATCTTCGCTTCCAGTCGTCTGCCGTCATGGCTTTACAGGAGGCATCCGAGGCTTACCTGGTCGGTCTCTTCGAGGACACTAACCTCTGTGCCATCCACGCCAAGCGTGTCACCATCATGCCAAAGGACATTCAGCTTGCTCGCCGTATCCGTGGAGAGCGTGCATAAGCTAAAACGACCACCCTAGTATACACCAAACTCGGCCCTTCTCAGGGCCAAAATATCCTTCTAAGGAGATTTCAGACATTCCTAGCATCAGTCATATGAATTAACCTTCATCTATACATATAATAAATAAATAAATACAATAATTTAGGTGTCATACATACACTGTACACGTGATATCAATAAATCAAGTCATTTGTAGTACAACCTGTCCTCTTACAAACAAAACGCCGTCGCTTTTCATTCTTATGCACTGCCAAGGATCCTTCCCCCCCCCCCCCCCCCCCCCAAAAAAAAAAAAAAAAAAAAATTGTCATACTGTACTAGAAATAAAAGCAGCTTGTATAAGTGACATACTGTCCTGTCCTGTTTTATTCTGTTTTTGGTCCTCTGGCTTAATCTGTTAAGTTAGGAGATGACATTTTAAATTAACCGTTTTCTTGACATTTTCAAACCTTAAGAGGGTGGCCTGCATAGTAATCCTAATGTGGAACATAACAATGAATCTCTAATCTCTAGAAAAAAGATACCGAGTGTTTATATGTGTGTTGAGAGAGAGAGAGAGAGAGAGAGAGAGAGAGAGAGAGAGAGAGAGAGAGAGAGAGAGAGAGAGAGAGAGAGAGAGAGAGAGAGAGAGAGAGAGAGAGAGAGAGAGAGAGAGACATGCAGAGACAGAGACAGAGACAGAGACAGACAGACAGACAGACAGACAGAGACTGAGAGAGAGAAACACACACAGACAGTTTCATAAATATTCTCATTTTATAGCTATTTGCTTTCAGTGACAGAGGTTTTTGTTATAATAGTATTGGTGTCTAACACTCACAATCTCTTTAGAAATTAAAGTGTGGCTCCAATGGAGCCGAGTTTGTTGGTTTGAGGCCAAGCCACCACCACAGGGCAGTAAGTAAGCCGTTTACTTGGAGGAGGTGTACTTGGTGACGGCCTTAGTGCCCTCAGAGACGGCGTGCTTGGCCAGTTCTCCGGGCAACAGGAGCCTTACAGCCGTCTGGATCTCCCGACTGGTAATGGTGGAACGCTTGTTGTAGTGGGCCAGGCGAGAAGCCTCGGCGGCGATGCGCTCGAAGATGTCGTTCACGAACGAGTTCATGATCGACATGGCTTTGGAAGAGATACCAGTGTCGGGGTGGACCTGCTTCAGCACTTTGTAGATGTAGATGCTGTAGCTCTCCTTCCTCCTGCGCTTCTTTTTCTTATCGCCCTTGGCAATGGCCTTCTGGGCCTTTCCGGCCTTCTTGGCAGCCTTTCCAGATGCCTTGGGTGGCATGATGATGCTCGTGCTGGCTGGCGTTGCGATACAATAATGAACTTTTGCGCGAGTCGAGCTTTCCTTTTATATCCCGCTCGCGACTCAGCTCAGAGCGGGTCGCGTGGCGGAGCGCGCTGATTGGTCAGTGGCGGACTCCCTTGATCCTGAGCGGGGTATATAACACGAAGCTCGATCTGCGGGCCGGCATAAAACACCACAAACCCACAACAGCAGCAGCAATGTCAGGACGCGGCAAGGGAGGCAAAGTGAAGGGCAAGTCAAAGTCTCGCTCCAGCAGGGCCGGACTTCAGTTCCCCGTGGGCAGAATTCACCGTCTGCTGCGTAAAGGCAACTACGCCGAACGCGTCGGTGCTGGCGCTCCTGTCTACCTGGCAGCCGTCATGGAATACCTCGCTGCCGAAGTTCTGGAGCTCGCCGGTAACGCCGCACGTGACAACAAGAAGACCCGTATCATCCCACGTCACTTGCAGTTGGCCATCCGCAACGACGAAGAACTCAACAAACTTCTGTCTGGCGTAACCATTGCACAGGGAGGTGTTCTTCCAAACATTCAGGCAGTTCTTTTGCCAAAGAAGACAGAGAAGAAGTAAGCACTTCTGCCACCCACCACGACAAATACCATAACCAGGCTCCATCCGGAGCCACACACACTTTAATAGAGAGATTCAAGTAGACAATCAACTTTCAAACATTAATAATAACATTTATATTGATTTCATTTGGAATGTGTACATAACAAACAAACAAACAAAACAAAATTATAGGGGATATTCAGCATCACTTGGAATATTAACCAATCATATAAATC
>NW_027189685.1:12500-20000 GCF_040958095.1 Procambarus clarkii
GGACGAGAAGCGGTGTTCTCAACGTGGTATGGCCGTTGGCATGAGACTGCCTACACATTGTGGCTAATAACCAACTCTTTTTAGTCATCACGGCAGGATACGGACCTTCTTGTGGTGTCTTAATGGTAATTGTATCCTAACATATTTTTGTCTCCTTGGCATGGATATTTAACATCGTTTATTCAGTCTTGGGTTTATGTTCTTTCGCCATTTACAGACATTTTACATCTACCTACTTCCTCAGCCTACCCTGCCAATTTCTAATGAATTTGTGGATTTTCTTTTGTAATACATACATGTGTGTGCTCATCTGCTCTTCAGTTTTTATGATATTTGTCTCATCTGTCCTGCTTTATGATACTTTTACAAAGAACATGAACAAATGCTTCTATTTTAGAGAAGATATGGGATCCAGGTTTCGGAGCCGTAAAACCAACCGTCGTGATTGGTGGACGAGTTGCCAGGTTGCAGCTTCTGTACCGTGCCGGCACATAAATAGGTTCGGCTCAAGCGGCGGCAGCATCATTCCCCCGTGACTGTCTGAGCGTCTCTCATCACCTTGGTTATCTCATCATCATCATGGTAGAAGCAAAGCCTACCAAGAAGGCTGCGGCTGCTGCTGCTGCTGCTGTGGTGGCCACCACCAGGAAACCTCGCGTCCAGGTTGCTCACCCGAAAACTAGTCAAATGGTTCTAGCCGCGGTCGCAGCACTCAAAGACCGTAAGGGCTCGTCTCTACAAGCAATCAAGAAGTACGTTGTTGCCAACAACAAAGTCGAGGCTGCCAAGATCGCCATTTACATCCGAAGATTTCTCAAGAAAGCAGTGGCTGACGGCATTCTTGTTCAGACCAAGGGAAGTGGAGCTAGTGGATCATTCAAGCTGGCCGTAGCAGAGAAGAGGGCCGTTCTAACTCCCAAGAAAGCCACCACAACCAAGAAACCATCTACAGCAGCAAAGAAGGCCGTGGTAACTCCCAAGAAAGCCGCCACAAGCAACAAACCACCTACAGCCTTGAAAAAGAAGCAGCAGCAGCAGCAGCTTGTTGTTGGGAACAAAAAGCCCAAAATAAAGAGAGCTTCAAAATCTCCCAAACCACCCAAGGCAAAGAAAGCTGTCAAGAAAACAACAAAGGCAAAATAAACGACGACATGCAAGCAGCATGAATACACATGACAATAAACATCCAGGCCTCCCCCCTCAGTGGAGGGGCCTCATATGATTCCAAAAAGAGTTTAGTTTTGTAGACAAATAAATCATTACTTTTGGGGTAGATTTACTCTGTATATTATATATATATATATATATATATATATATATATATATATATATATATATATATATATATATATATATATATATATATATATATACACACATACATGGGTGAGGTGATATGGTACCAAAGTTTTGGGTGAGGTGATTGACATTTACACAAGATAAAACACGAACCAATGGGAATAAAAACATAAGAATGGAAGTAACTGCAGAAGGCCTATTGGCCCATAACACAAGCACTTCCTCTTGATGCTTCTATATTGGTTCGGAGTCTTGAAGCTATAATATATATATATATATATATATATATATATATATATATATATATATATATATATATATATATATATATATATATATATATATATATATATATATGCACACAAAACTAAATAGTCTTGTTAGACAAATTGCCCCTATTAGAGGCAAGTTGACTAACAAGCCGAATGACTGCAATTGTTTTGAATTTGAGTTAAATCTAACATAGAAATGTAATCAAACCTAACCTAACCTATGCTAACCCAAGCTAAGCTAACCTAACCTAACCTAAGCTAAGCTAACCTAACCTAACCTAACCTAACCCAGCAATTCATGATCTTAATATAATACTGTTAATTGGATAAACCAATTTGGAAAGAAATGTTCGAAAATAACAAAATTAACTGTTCTTGTTAGGAAAATTGGGCCTTGCATACTTGTCCCAATAGTGTGGTTCTCGCTTTTAGGTACGACATAAACGTATACCTAAGTTGAGAGAGAAAAAGATTCGCACTCAAACATGCATATCGATTGCCAGTCCTGAATTCTGGGTAGATATTCGTGTCCTCCCTTTTCATTTACCATCATTTGGATACTATCAAAACAGCTCTGAGAAGGATAAAATGAATAAAACGGGTAGCTCACTCATGTAAAAAGGAAGAGTTGGGAAAGATCTCTCTCTCTCTCTCTCTCTCTCTCTCTCTCTCTCTCTCTCTCTCTCCCTCACCCCCCCCCCCCCCCCACCACCAATGATCCTGCTCTGCTAGTATATAACGGAACAAACCTTCCCCCCCCCACCCCTCCCTCCCCAATCAGAGTCCCTTTAAGCATGCGAGGATAAAAAATAGATTTCATAAGACCCAATGTGCTAGCTGATATCAAAACAATTTATGTTATCGTCTATTAAGCCCTTCAGTAAAAAAGTATAGGGACCTAATTAGGTCCCGTTTTGAGGTGGTGGTGGGTGGAATCGATGGATTAGCCAAGCTCTTATCCGCCGAATCCGTAGAGGGTACGACCCTGGCGCTTCAGAGCGTACACCACGTCCATGGCAGTGACGGTCTTCCTCTTGGCGTGTTCCGTGTAGGTTACAGCATCACGGATGACGTTCTCGAGGAACACCTTCAGGACGCCACGGGTCTCTTCGTAGATGAGACCCGAAATACGCTTCACGCCGCCACGACGAGCTAAGCGACGAATAGCGGGCTTGGTGATGCCCTGGATGTTGTCACGTAGCACCTTACGATGACGCTTGGCGCCACCCTTTCCGAGTCCCTTGCCTCCCTTGCCGCGTCCAGTCATGGTGTTGAAGTTGTGTGAATAATAAAATTTCGGCACGATTTCCCCAGACTATATCCCGTCAAGCGGACGTACTTGTAGCATGGCAACTCCTAACTCCTGCCTGTCCTTACTTTATGCTTGTACTCGAGCAGAAACACGGCTTTCTCACAACGCTTTCAAAACTGCAGTTGCCTACTCGTCTGTTTCACGTCTCTGTGAAATGACTTTTGCACAAATCCAAAAAATAGAGCAAAATCAGCGATAATAGTGTTTGAGGTGAGCTGCCTGTTGGCTGCAGCCAGAGGAAGGAGGGGAGGGGCAACGGGGTGACGTAGGCGAGTCGAGCAGCCAATGGCGCTCGAGCAAGCGCCTCGAGACGGCGTATATAAGCAAAAATTTTTCGGCGCCGGCCATCACAAACCACAGTTGTTCACCATGGCTCGCACCAAGCAGACTGCTCGCAAGTCCACGGGAGGCAAGGCTCCTCGTAAGCAGCTGGCCACCAAGGCAGCACGCAAGTCTGCTCCTGCCACAGGGGGCGTGAAGAAGCCTCACCGTTACAGGCCCGGAACGGTCGCCCTGCGTGAGATCCGTCGTTACCAGAAGAGCACAGAGTTGCTCATCAGGAAACTTCCCTTCCAGCGTCTGGTGCGCGAGATTGCCCAGGACTTCAAGACCGATCTTCGCTTCCAGTCGTCTGCCGTCATGGCTTTACAGGAGGCATCCGAGGCTTACCTGGTCGGTCTCTTCGAGGACACTAACCTCTGTGCCATCCACGCCAAGCGTGTCACCATCATGCCAAAGGACATTCAGCTTGCTCGCCGTATCCGTGGAGAGCGTGCATAAGCTAAAACGACCACCCTAGTATACACCAAACTCGGCCCTTCTCAGGGCCAAAATATCCTTCTAAGGAGATTTCAGACATTCCTAGCATCAGTCATATGAATTAACCTTCATCTATACATATAATAAATAAATAAATACAATAATTTAGGTGTCATACATACACTGTACACGTGATATCAATAAATCAAGTCATTTGTAGTACAACCTGTCCTCTTACAAACAAAACGCCGTCGCTTTTCATTCTTATGCACTGCCAAGGATCCTTCCCCCCCCCCCCCCCCCCTCCAAAAAAAAAAAAAAAATTGTCATACTGTACTAGAAATAAAAGCAGCTTGTATAAGTGACATACTGTCCTGTCCTGTTTTATTCTGTTTTTGGTCCTCTGGCTTAATCTGTTAAGTTAGGAGATGACATTTTAAATTAACCGTTTTCTTGACATTTTCAAACCTTAAGAGGGTGGCCTGCATAGTAATCCTAATGTGGAACATAACAATGAATCTCTAATCTCTAGAAAAAAGATACCGAGTGTTTATATGTGTGTTGAGAGAGAGAGAGAGAGAGAGAGAGAGAGAGAGAGAGAGAGAGAGAGAGAGAGAGAGAGAGAGAGAGAGAGAGAGAGAGAGAGAGAGAGAGAGAGAGAGAGAGAGAGAGAGAGAGAGACATGCAGAGACAGAGACAGAGACAGAGACAGACAGACAGACAGACAGACAGAGACTGAGAGAGAGAAACACACACAGACAGTTTCATAAATATTCTCATTTTATAGCTATTTGCTTTCAGTGACAGAGGTTTTTGTTATAATAGTATTGGTGTCTAACACTCACAATCTCTTTAGAAATTAAAGTGTGGCTCCAATGGAGCCGAGTTTGTTGGTTTGAGGCCAAGCCACCACCACAGGGCAGTAAGTAAGCCGTTTACTTGGAGGAGGTGTACTTGGTGACGGCCTTAGTGCCCTCAGAGACGGCGTGCTTGGCCAGTTCTCCGGGCAACAGGAGCCTTACAGCCGTCTGGATCTCCCGACTGGTAATGGTGGAACGCTTGTTGTAGTGGGCCAGGCGAGAAGCCTCGGCGGCGATGCGCTCGAAGATGTCGTTCACGAACGAGTTCATGATCGACATGGCTTTGGAAGAGATACCAGTGTCGGGGTGGACCTGCTTCAGCACTTTGTAGATGTAGATGCTGTAGCTCTCCTTCCTCCTGCGCTTCTTTTTCTTATCGCCCTTGGCAATGGCCTTCTGGGCCTTTCCGGCCTTCTTGGCAGCCTTTCCAGATGCCTTGGGTGGCATGATGATGCTCGTGCTGGCTGGCGTTGCGATACAATAATGAACTTTTGCGCGAGTCGAGCTTTCCTTTTATATCCCGCTCGCGACTCAGCTCAGAGCGGGTCGCGTGGCGGAGCGCGCTGATTGGTCAGTGGCGGACTCCCTTGATCCTGAGCGGGGTATATAACACGAAGCTCGATCTGCGGGCCGGCATAAACAATAGCAGACTTACCAGCGCAAAACTGGACCCTCCTCAGGCTGATCAGTAATTTCCTTAAGAATAGGCAAGTTACCCCCAGCTTCAAGGCAAACGAGGCCGCAGCCTTCACCCCAACAGCTGGAGTCCCCCAAGGATCATGCTTGAGCCCGGTTCTCTTCAACATCTTTGTAAATGACCTGCCCCAACCAGAGTATAGGGACACCATTATCGTACAATTTGCGGACGACGTAACGCACGTAATAACATCTAACCCTAGCAGCCAAGCGGCCAAACATGCAACTGCAACCCGTAAGGCAAACGTAGAACTAGCAAGGACTGCTAACTGGGAAAGGAAATGGAGGATAACCACTAACCCAGAAAAGATTCAATTAAGCACTGTCGGCTGTATGGCCTTCTCAATTGAAAATGAGGGGGGAATAAGAATCAGGGGTGAACCCATAGCCATCTCAAACTCCAACACAGTGCTCGGTTACAACTTCAACAGGCTTCTCAACTCCTCCCAGTACGTATCCCAGAAGACAGCGATGGCCCGGGGCTCACTGGCGAGGCTCTTCCGTTTCAACCAAGCCCCATCCCACATCAAGCTCCACCTGTACAGAATGATCATAAGGCCTAGCTTGGAATACCCATACGTTCCCCTGAACCTCACCAACAAATCCAACATGTTGAAGATTCAACGAGTACAAAACAAAGCACTTCGCTTTGCAGAGGGCCTGACTCTGAGTGACAGGGTGAGAACCGACCTGATCCATGAGACGCTCAACATGAAGCCAATGAACATTAGGCTCAGCTACCTGGCCAGAAGACAGCTGTACCGTATGAAGAACATGTATGTCCCAGACCCAGAAGATCCCTTCGTAGCAGAAAACACCACCAGCGACTACGAGATCCACGAACCACCACACAGAACCAGAAGAATCACTCTCCAACAAAAAGTGATCAGACATATCCATGATGAGGCCTTCCCAAGCCCTCAGATACTAAGCGGTCTGCCAGACGATCCAGATGAGTGGCCCATCCCGGACCCAATCTACACCAAATGAAGAATAAAGAAAGAAAGAAAAAAAAAAAAAAATATAAATAATAAAAAAAAAAAAAATAATAATAATAAATAAATAAATAAATAAAAAAAAAAAAAAAAAAAAAAAAAAAAAAAAAAAAAAAAAAAAAAAAAAATATATATAAATAAAACACCTACAAAAAAATATAAAACCAAAAAACCATTTGTCGTGGCGTCAGAAGTGTAACTACCCTGATGTTTCTAAGATTAGCCTCCTTCAGCCAACTCCATCGGCTCTAGTGCTTTAGGACACCAACAAGGTCACAAACACTAGCCCCCCCAGCCAATGTACTGACAACCCAACATAACACACACGCAAACAAACAACACATACAAAAATGTCAACCCATGGTGGACAGGCCACCGAACTTTCAAACCTCCTCTCTCTCGACACCCGCATCCTCTTCCTGAATTTCATCTCCCCATCCCTCTACCTCCCCCATCCTTTCCATTCCCTATGGACATCAAAGCAAAGCCGGCATAAAACACCACAAACCCACAACAGCAGCAGCAATGTCAGGACGCGGCAAGGGAGGCAAAGTGAAGGGCAAGTCAAAGTCTCGCTCCAGCAGGGCCGGACTTCAGTTCCCCGTGGGCAGAATTCACCGTCTGCTGCGTAAAGGCAACTACGCCGAACGCGTCGGTGCTGGCGCTCCTGTCTACCTGGCAGCCGTCATGGAATACCTCGCTGCCGAAGTTCTGGAGCTCGCCGGTAACGCCGCACGTGACAACAAGAAGACCCGTATCATCCCACGTCACTTGCAGTTGGCCATCCGCAACGACGAAGAACTCAACAAACTTCTGTCTGGCGTAACCATTGCACAGGGAGGTGTTCTTCCAAACATTCAGGCAGTTCTTTTGCCAAAGAAGACAGAGAAGAAGTAAGCACTTCTGCCACCCACCACGACAAATACCATAACCAGGCTCCATCCGGAGCCACACACACTTTAATAGAGAGATTCAAGTAGACAATCAACTTTCAAACATTAATAATAACATTTATATTGATTTCATTTGGAATGTGTACATAACAAACAAACAAACAAAACAAAATTATAGGGGATATTCAGCATCACTTGGAATATTAACCAATCATATAAATCCAATATATATTTTATATTTTACTTTAAGCGAGGAATTCATATTCTATCAATTTTTAATCATACAAATGAACAAAAGCAATTCTTCACTAGACGTAATGAATGAATAAATGATCAAGGTTTTAATGTGTTTCATGAATAAATATATATATATATATATATATATATATATATATATATATATATATATATATA
>NW_027189685.1:22500-27500 GCF_040958095.1 Procambarus clarkii
TTTCGCCATTTACAGACATTTTACATCTACCTACTTCCTCAGCCTACCCTGCCAATTTCTAATGAATTTGTGGATTTTCTTTTGTAATACATACATGTGTGTGCTCATCTGCTCTTCAGTTTTTATGATATTTGTCTCATCTGTCCTGCTTTATGATACTTTTACAAAGAACATGAACAAATGCTTCTATTTTAGAGAAGATATGGGATCCAGGTTTCGGAGCCGTAAAACCAACCGTCGTGATTGGTGGACGAGTTGCCAGGTTGCAGCTTCTGTACCGTGCCGGCACATAAATAGGTTCGGCTCAAGCGGCGGCAGCATCATTCCCCCGTGACTGTCTGAGCGTCTCTCATCACCTTGGTTATCTCATCATCATCATGGTAGAAGCAAAGCCTACCAAGAAGGCTGCGGCTGCTGCTGCTGCTGCTGTGGTGGCCACCACCAGGAAACCTCGCGTCCAGGTTGCTCACCCGAAAACTAGTCAAATGGTTCTAGCCGCGGTCGCAGCACTCAAAGACCGTAAGGGCTCGTCTCTACAAGCAATCAAGAAGTACGTTGTTGCCAACAACAAAGTCGAGGCTGCCAAGATCGCCATTTACATCCGAAGATTTCTCAAGAAAGCAGTGGCTGACGGCATTCTTGTTCAGACCAAGGGAAGTGGAGCTAGTGGATCATTCAAGCTGGCCGTAGCAGAGAAGAGGGCCGTTCTAACTCCCAAGAAAGCCACCACAACCAAGAAACCATCTACAGCAGCAAAGAAGGCCGTGGTAACTCCCAAGAAAGCCGCCACAAGCAACAAACCACCTACAGCCTTGAAAAAGAAGCAGCAGCAGCAGCAGCTTGTTGTTGGGAACAAAAAGCCCAAAATAAAGAGAGCTTCAAAATCTCCCAAACCACCCAAGGCAAAGAAAGCTGTCAAGAAAACAACAAAGGCAAAATAAACGACGACATGCAAGCAGCATGAATACACATGACAATAAACATCCAGGCCTCCCCCCTCAGTGGAGGGGCCTCATATGATTCCAAAAAGAGTTTAGTTTTGTAGACAAATAAATCATTACTTTTGGGGTAGATTTACTCTGTATATTATATATATATATATATATATATATATATATATATATATATATATATATATATATATATATATATATATATATATATATATATATATATATATATATATATATATATATATATACACACATACATGGGTGAGGTGATATGGTACCAAAGTTTTGGGTGAGGTGATTGACATTTACACAAGATAAAACACGAACCAATGGGAATAAAAACATAAGAATGGAAGTAACTGCAGAAGGCCTATTGGCCCATAACACAAGCACTTCCTCTTGATGCTTCTATATTGGTTCGGAGTCTTGAAGCTATAATATATATATATATATATATATATATATATATATATATATATATATATATATATATATATATATATATATATATATATATATATATATATATATATATATGCACACAAAACTAAATAGTCTTGTTAGACAAATTGCCCCTATTAGAGGCAAGTTGACTAACAAGCCGAATGACTGCAATTGTTTTGAATTTGAGTTAAATCTAACATAGAAATGTAATCAAACCTAACCTAACCTATGCTAACCCAAGCTAAGCTAACCTAACCTAACCTAAGCTAAGCTAACCTAACCTAACCTAACCTAACCCAGCAATTCATGATCTTAATATAATACTGTTAATTGGATAAACCAATTTGGAAAGAAATGTTCGAAAATAACAAAATTAACTGTTCTTGTTAGGAAAATTGGGCCTTGCATACTTGTCCCAATAGTGTGGTTCTCGCTTTTAGGTACGACATAAACGTATACCTAAGTTGAGAGAGAAAAAGATTCGCACTCAAACATGCATATCGATTGCCAGTCCTGAATTCTGGGTAGATATTCGTGTCCTCCCTTTTCATTTACCATCATTTGGATACTATCAAAACAGCTCTGAGAAGGATAAAATGAATAAAACGGGTAGCTCACTCATGTAAAAAGGAAGAGTTGGGAAAGATCTCTCTCTCTCTCTCTCTCTCTCTCTCTCTCTCTCTCTCTCCCTCACCCCCCCCCCCCCCCCCCACCACCAATGATCCTGCTCTGCTAGTATATAACGGAACAAACCTTCCCCCCCCCACCCCTCCCTCCCCAATCAGAGTCCCTTTAAGCATGCGAGGATAAAAAATAGATTTCATAAGACCCAATGTGCTAGCTGATATCAAAACAATTTATGTTATCGTCTATTAAGCCCTTCAGTAAAAAAGTATAGGGACCTAATTAGGTCCCGTTTTGAGGTGGTGGTGGGTGGAATCGATGGATTAGCCAAGCTCTTATCCGCCGAATCCGTAGAGGGTACGACCCTGGCGCTTCAGAGCGTACACCACGTCCATGGCAGTGACGGTCTTCCTCTTGGCGTGTTCCGTGTAGGTTACAGCATCACGGATGACGTTCTCGAGGAACACCTTCAGGACGCCACGGGTCTCTTCGTAGATGAGACCCGAAATACGCTTCACGCCGCCACGACGAGCTAAGCGACGAATAGCGGGCTTGGTGATGCCCTGGATGTTGTCACGTAGCACCTTACGATGACGCTTGGCGCCACCCTTTCCGAGTCCCTTGCCTCCCTTGCCGCGTCCAGTCATGGTGTTGAAGTTGTGTGAATAATAAAATTTCGGCTGAACTGAATAATACAGGAGAAGATGCCCATTGGGGCGAGCCTTGAAGTGGGGACAGCTGAAGAGTAGTCGGTGAGAGGAAATGCTGAAGTTGAAGAAAAAGTGCCAGGGCTAAACCCAGCTGCATGGCAATACGTCGATGCTGCAAACAACCCAACAACTGGCTAGGCTTGGAGGCGGGTCTGGAAGGCGGCGGTGGCCTTCCAGACCCGCCTCCAAGCCTAGCCAGTTGTTGGGTTGTTTAGGCTTGGAGGCGGGTCTGGAAGGCCACCCACTAATTTCGGCACGATTTCCCCAGACTATATCCCGTCAAGCGGACGTACTTGTAGCATGGCAACTCCTAACTCCTGCCTGTCCTTACTTTATGCTTGTACTCGAGCAGAAACACGGCTTTCTCACAACGCTTTCAAAACTGCAGTTGCCTACTCGTCTGTTTCACGTCTCTGTGAAATGACTTTTGCACAAATCCAAAAAATAGAGCAAAATCAGCGATAATAGTGTTTGAGGTGAGCTGCCTGTTGGCTGCAGCCAGAGGAAGGAGGGGAGGGGCAACGGGGTGACGTAGGCGAGTCGAGCAGCCAATGGCGCTCGAGCAAGCGCCTCGAGACGGCGTATATAAGCAAAAATTTTTCGGCGCCGGCCATCACAAACCACAGTTGTTCACCATGGCTCGCACCAAGCAGACTGCTCGCAAGTCCACGGGAGGCAAGGCTCCTCGTAAGCAGCTGGCCACCAAGGCAGCACGCAAGTCTGCTCCTGCCACAGGGGGCGTGAAGAAGCCTCACCGTTACAGGCCCGGAACGGTCGCCCTGCGTGAGATCCGTCGTTACCAGAAGAGCACAGAGTTGCTCATCAGGAAACTTCCCTTCCAGCGTCTGGTGCGCGAGATTGCCCAGGACTTCAAGACCGATCTTCGCTTCCAGTCGTCTGCCGTCATGGCTTTACAGGAGGCATCCGAGGCTTACCTGGTCGGTCTCTTCGAGGACACTAACCTCTGTGCCATCCACGCCAAGCGTGTCACCATCATGCCAAAGGACATTCAGCTTGCTCGCCGTATCCGTGGAGAGCGTGCATAAGCTAAAACGACCACCCTAGTATACACCAAACTCGGCCCTTCTCAGGGCCAAAATATCCTTCTAAGGAGATTTCAGACATTCCTAGCATCAGTCATATGAATTAACCTTCATCTATACATATAATAAATAAATAAATACAATAATTTAGGTGTCATACATACACTGTACACGTGATATCAATAAATCAAGTCATTTGTAGTACAACCTGTCCTCTTACAAACAAAACGCCGTCGCTTTTCATTCTTATGCACTGCCAAGGATCCTTCCCCCCCCCCCCCCCCCCCCCCCTCCAAAAAAAAAAAAAAAATTGTCATACTGTACTAGAAATAAAAGCAGCTTGTATAAGTGACATACTGTCCTGTCCTGTTTTATTCTGTTTTTGGTCCTCTGGCTTAATCTGTTAAGTTAGGAGATGACATTTTAAATTAACCGTTTTCTTGACATTTTCAAACCTTAAGAGGGTGGCCTGCATAGTAATCCTAATGTGGAACATAACAATGAATCTCTAATCTCTAGAAAAAAGATACCGAGTGTTTATATGTGTGTTGAGAGAGAGAGAGAGAGAGAGAGAGAGAGAGAGAGAGAGAGAGAGAGAGAGAGAGAGAGAGAGAGAGAGAGAGAGAGAGAGAGAGAGAGAGAGAGAGAGAGAGACATGCAGAGACAGAGACAGAGACAGAGACAGACAGACAGACAGACAGACAGAGACTGAGAGAGAGAAACACACACAGACAGTTTCATAAATATTCTCATTTTATAGCTATTTGCTTTCAGTGACAGAGGTTTTTGTTATAATAGTATTGGTGTCTAACACTCACAATCTCTTTAGAAATTAAAGTGTGGCTCCAATGGAGCCGAGTTTGTTGGTTTGAGGCCAAGCCACCACCACAGGGCAGTAAGTAAGCCGTTTACTTGGAGGAGGTGTACTTGGTGACGGCCTTAGTGCCCTCAGAGACGGCGTGCTTGGCCAGTTCTCCGGGCAACAGGAGCCTTACAGCCGTCTGGATCTCCCGACTGGTAATGGTGGAACGCTTGTTGTAGTGGGCCAGGCGAGAAGCCTCGGCGGCGATGCGCTCGAAGATGTCGTTCACGAACGAGTTCATGATCGACATGGCTTTGGAAGAGATACCAGTGTCGGGGTGGACCTGCTTCAGCACTTTGTAGATGTAGATGCTGTAGCTCTCCTTCCTCCTGCGCTTCTTTTTCTTATCGCCCTTGGCAATGGC
>NW_027189685.1:30000-35000 GCF_040958095.1 Procambarus clarkii
TGGCTGGCAGGCAGGCAGGCAGGCAGGCAGGCATTTGAGGGTTATTATTTCGCCTGATGATTGGGGGGAGGGTTGATGTGTTAGGGGGTTTTCGGTTAGGTGTGGTGGTGGTGATTGGTGGTGATTGGTGGTGGTGGTGATTGGTGGTGAGTAGTGGTGGTGGTGGTGGTGGTGGTGGTGGTGGTGGTGGTGGTGGTGGTGGTAGTAGGTGGGAGGGGGGGGGGGGGGGGGGGGGGGAAGGGGAATGATGGTCTGTGGATTCCTTCTCCGTACCCCTTACATATAAGCAAAAACATGCCTTCCTGTGGGTATAGAAACATTAACACAAATTATATCAGTAACTGATATTGTAGCCTTTTAAACAGAAAAGATTTGTACATACAAATACTTTTAAATTATCATTTATTTGTGGAAATGGCATTTACGTCATTAAATTGATACCTCAGCATCAAGTGTCCTGCAGTGGTCCAGTGGTAAAGTGTATATAAGTGATGCGTATTCTTGGAGTTGCGAGTTCAAACCCGGATTAAGCTATATATATATATATATATATATATATATATATATATATATATATATATATATATATATATATATATATATATATACAACATGTTTTGTTTTGGTTGTTTGTTTTTGTATAAAGCCTCACACACTATATTAAGCGAGTTTGTTTTAAACATGACATACATATTAATTCATTTTACCAGGCCTTATTCCACACAACTCCGTGAATTTCCCGTGGAGCCAGCCAGCCAGCCATTCAAACAAAAACAAACGAAACAAAACAAAACAAAACAAAAAACATTATTGCCAACAGCATTTGGTGTTCCCAGGCGGTCACCCATCCAAGTACTAACCAAACCCAACGTTGCTTAACTTCGCTGATCGGACGAGAAGCGGTGTTCTCAACGTGGTATGGCCGTTGGCATGAGACTGCCTACACATTGTGGCTAATAACCAACTCTTTTTAGTCATCACGGCAGGATACGGACCTTCTTGTGGTGTCTTAATGGTAATTGTATCCTAACATATTTTTGTCTCCTTGGCATGGATATTTAACATCGTTTATTCAGTCTTGGGTTTATGTTCTTTCGCCATTTACAGACATTTTACATCTACCTACTTCCTCAGCCTACCCTGCCAATTTCTAATGAATTTGTGGATTTTCTTTTGTAATACATACATGTGTGTGCTCATCTGCTCTTCAGTTTTTATGATATTTGTCTCATCTGTCCTGCTTTATGATACTTTTACAAAGAACATGAACAAATGCTTCTATTTTAGAGAAGATATGGGATCCAGGTTTCGGAGCCGTAAAACCAACCGTCGTGATTGGTGGACGAGTTGCCAGGTTGCAGCTTCTGTACCGTGCCGGCACATAAATAGGTTCGGCTCAAGCGGCGGCAGCATCATTCCCCCGTGACTGTCTGAGCGTCTCTCATCACCTTGGTTATCTCATCATCATCATGGTAGAAGCAAAGCCTACCAAGAAGGCTGCGGCTGCTGCTGCTGCTGCTGTGGTGGCCACCACCAGGAAACCTCGCGTCCAGGTTGCTCACCCGAAAACTAGTCAAATGGTTCTAGCCGCGGTCGCAGCACTCAAAGACCGTAAGGGCTCGTCTCTACAAGCAATCAAGAAGTACGTTGTTGCCAACAACAAAGTCGAGGCTGCCAAGATCGCCATTTACATCCGAAGATTTCTCAAGAAAGCAGTGGCTGACGGCATTCTTGTTCAGACCAAGGGAAGTGGAGCTAGTGGATCATTCAAGCTGGCCGTAGCAGAGAAGAGGGCCGTTCTAACTCCCAAGAAAGCCACCACAACCAAGAAACCATCTACAGCAGCAAAGAAGGCCGTGGTAACTCCCAAGAAAGCCGCCACAAGCAACAAACCACCTACAGCCTTGAAAAAGAAGCAGCAGCAGCAGCAGCTTGTTGTTGGGAACAAAAAGCCCAAAATAAAGAGAGCTTCAAAATCTCCCAAACCACCCAAGGCAAAGAAAGCTGTCAAGAAAACAACAAAGGCAAAATAAACGACGACATGCAAGCAGCATGAATACACATGACAATAAACATCCAGGCCTCCCCCCTCAGTGGAGGGGCCTCATATGATTCCAAAAAGAGTTTAGTTTTGTAGACAAATAAATCATTACTTTTGGGGTAGATTTACTCTGTATATTATATATATATATATATATATATATATATATATATATATATATATATATATATATATATATATATATATATATATATATATATATATATATATATATATATATATATATATATACACACATACATGGGTGAGGTGATATGGTACCAAAGTTTTGGGTGAGGTGATTGACATTTACACAAGATAAAACACGAACCAATGGGAATAAAAACATAAGAATGGAAGTAACTGCAGAAGGCCTATTGGCCCATAACACAAGCACTTCCTCTTGATGCTTCTATATTGGTTCGGAGTCTTGAAGCTATAATATATATATATATATATATATATATATATATATATATATATATATATATATATATATATATATATATATATATATATATATATATATATATATATATATATATATATATATGCACACAAAACTAAATAGTCTTGTTAGACAAATTGCCCCTATTAGAGGCAAGTTGACTAACAAGCCGAATGACTGCAATTGTTTTGAATTTGAGTTAAATCTAACATAGAAATGTAATCAAACCTAACCTAACCTATGCTAACCCAAGCTAAGCTAACCTAACCTAACCTAAGCTAAGCTAACCTAACCTAACCTAACCTAACCCAGCAATTCATGATCTTAATATAATACTGTTAATTGGATAAACCAATTTGGAAAGAAATGTTCGAAAATAACAAAATTAACTGTTCTTGTTAGGAAAATTGGGCCTTGCATACTTGTCCCAATAGTGTGGTTCTCGCTTTTAGGTACGACATAAACGTATACCTAAGTTGAGAGAGAAAAAGATTCGCACTCAAACATGCATATCGATTGCCAGTCCTGAATTCTGGGTAGATATTCGTGTCCTCCCTTTTCATTTACCATCATTTGGATACTATCAAAACAGCTCTGAGAAGGATAAAATGAATAAAACGGGTAGCTCACTCATGTAAAAAGGAAGAGTTGGGAAAGATCTCTCTCTCTCTCTCTCTCTCTCTCTCTCTCTCTCCCTCACCCCCCCCCCCCCCCACCACCAATGATCCTGCTCTGCTAGTATATAACGGAACAAACCTTCCCCCCCCCACCCCTCCCTCCCCAATCAGAGTCCCTTTAAGCATGCGAGGATAAAAAATAGATTTCATAAGACCCAATGTGCTAGCTGATATCAAAACAATTTATGTTATCGTCTATTAAGCCCTTCAGTAAAAAAGTATAGGGACCTAATTAGGTCCCGTTTTGAGGTGGTGGTGGGTGGAATCGATGGATTAGCCAAGCTCTTATCCGCCGAATCCGTAGAGGGTACGACCCTGGCGCTTCAGAGCGTACACCACGTCCATGGCAGTGACGGTCTTCCTCTTGGCGTGTTCCGTGTAGGTTACAGCATCACGGATGACGTTCTCGAGGAACACCTTCAGGACGCCACGGGTCTCTTCGTAGATGAGACCCGAAATACGCTTCACGCCGCCACGACGAGCTAAGCGACGAATAGCGGGCTTGGTGATGCCCTGGATGTTGTCACGTAGCACCTTACGATGACGCTTGGCGCCACCCTTTCCGAGTCCCTTGCCTCCCTTGCCGCGTCCAGTCATGGTGTTGAAGTTGTGTGAATAATAAAATTTCGGCACGATTTCCCCAGACTATATCCCGTCAAGCGGACGTACTTGTAGCATGGCAACTCCTAACTCCTGCCTGTCCTTACTTTATGCTTGTACTCGAGCAGAAACACGGCTTTCTCACAACGCTTTCAAAACTGCAGTTGCCTACTCGTCTGTTTCACGTCTCTGTGAAATGACTTTTGCACAAATCCAAAAAATAGAGCAAAATCAGCGATAATAGTGTTTGAGGTGAGCTGCCTGTTGGCTGCAGCCAGAGGAAGGAGGGGAGGGGCAACGGGGTGACGTAGGCGAGTCGAGCAGCCAATGGCGCTCGAGCAAGCGCCTCGAGACGGCGTATATAAGCAAAAATTTTTCGGCGCCGGCCATCACAAACCACAGTTGTTCACCATGGCTCGCACCAAGCAGACTGCTCGCAAGTCCACGGGAGGCAAGGCTCCTCGTAAGCAGCTGGCCACCAAGGCAGCACGCAAGTCTGCTCCTGCCACAGGGGGCGTGAAGAAGCCTCACCGTTACAGGCCCGGAACGGTCGCCCTGCGTGAGATCCGTCGTTACCAGAAGAGCACAGAGTTGCTCATCAGGAAACTTCCCTTCCAGCGTCTGGTGCGCGAGATTGCCCAGGACTTCAAGACCGATCTTCGCTTCCAGTCGTCTGCCGTCATGGCTTTACAGGAGGCATCCGAGGCTTACCTGGTCGGTCTCTTCGAGGACACTAACCTCTGTGCCATCCACGCCAAGCGTGTCACCATCATGCCAAAGGACATTCAGCTTGCTCGCCGTATCCGTGGAGAGCGTGCATAAGCTAAAACGACCACCCTAGTATACACCAAACTCGGCCCTTCTCAGGGCCAAAATATCCTTCTAAGGAGATTTCAGACATTCCTAGCATCAGTCATATGAATTAACCTTCATCTATACATATAATAAATAAATAAATACAATAATTTAGGTGTCATACATACACTGTACACGTGATATCAATAAATCAAGTCATTTGTAGTACAACCTGTCCTCTTACAAACAAAACGCCGTCGCTTTTCATTCTTATGCACTGCCAAGGATCCTTCCCCCCCCCCCCCCCCCCTCCAAAAAAAAAAAAAAAATTGTCATACTGTACTAGAAATAAAAGCAGCTTGTATAAGTGACATACTGTCCTGTCCTGTTTTATTCTGTTTTTGGTCCTCTGGCTTAATCTGTTAAGTTAGGAGATGAC
>NW_027189685.1:40000-45000 GCF_040958095.1 Procambarus clarkii
AAAGCAGTGGCTGACGGCATTCTTGTTCAGACCAAGGGAAGTGGAGCTAGTGGATCATTCAAGCTGGCCGTAGCAGAGAAGAGGGCCGTTCTAACTCCCAAGAAAGCCACCACAACCAAGAAACCATCTACAGCAGCAAAGAAGGCCGTGGTAACTCCCAAGAAAGCCGCCACAAGCAACAAACCACCTACAGCCTTGAAAAAGAAGCAGCAGCAGCAGCAGCTTGTTGTTGGGAACAAAAAGCCCAAAATAAAGAGAGCTTCAAAATCTCCCAAACCACCCAAGGCAAAGAAAGCTGTCAAGAAAACAACAAAGGCAAAATAAACGACGACATGCAAGCAGCATGAATACACATGACAATAAACATCCAGGCCTCCCCCCTCAGTGGAGGGGCCTCATATGATTCCAAAAAGAGTTTAGTTTTGTAGACAAATAAATCATTACTTTTGGGGTAGATTTACTCTGTATATTATATATATATATATATATATATATATATATATATATATATATATATATATATATATATATATATATATATATATATATATATACACACATACATGGGTGAGGTGATATGGTACCAAAGTTTTGGGTGAGGTGATTGACATTTACACAAGATAAAACACGAACCAATGGGAATAAAAACATAAGAATGGAAGTAACTGCAGAAGGCCTATTGGCCCATAACACAAGCACTTCCTCTTGATGCTTCTATATTGGTTCGGAGTCTTGAAGCTATAATATATATATATATATATATATATATATATATATATATATATATATATATATATATATATATATATATATATATATATATATATATATATATATATATATGCACACAAAACTAAATAGTCTTGTTAGACAAATTGCCCCTATTAGAGGCAAGTTGACTAACAAGCCGAATGACTGCAATTGTTTTGAATTTGAGTTAAATCTAACATAGAAATGTAATCAAACCTAACCTAACCTATGCTAACCCAAGCTAAGCTAACCTAACCTAACCTAAGCTAAGCTAACCTAACCTAACCTAACCTAACCCAGCAATTCATGATCTTAATATAATACTGTTAATTGGATAAACCAATTTGGAAAGAAATGTTCGAAAATAACAAAATTAACTGTTCTTGTTAGGAAAATTGGGCCTTGCATACTTGTCCCAATAGTGTGGTTCTCGCTTTTAGGTACGACATAAACGTATACCTAAGTTGAGAGAGAAAAAGATTCGCACTCAAACATGCATATCGATTGCCAGTCCTGAATTCTGGGTAGATATTCGTGTCCTCCCTTTTCATTTACCATCATTTGGATACTATCAAAACAGCTCTGAGAAGGATAAAATGAATAAAACGGGTAGCTCACTCATGTAAAAAGGAAGAGTTGGGAAAGATCTCTCTCTCTCTCTCTCTCTCTCTCTCTCTCTCCCTCACCCCCCCCCCCCCCCCACCACCAATGATCCTGCTCTGCTAGTATATAACGGAACAAACCTTCCCCCCCCCCACCCCTCCCTCCCCAATCAGAGTCCCTTTAAGCATGCGAGGATAAAAAATAGATTTCATAAGACCCAATGTGCTAGCTGATATCAAAACAATTTATGTTATCGTCTATTAAGCCCTTCAGTAAAAAAGTATAGGGACCTAATTAGGTCCCGTTTTGAGGTGGTGGTGGGTGGAATCGATGGATTAGCCAAGCTCTTATCCGCCGAATCCGTAGAGGGTACGACCCTGGCGCTTCAGAGCGTACACCACGTCCATGGCAGTGACGGTCTTCCTCTTGGCGTGTTCCGTGTAGGTTACAGCATCACGGATGACGTTCTCGAGGAACACCTTCAGGACGCCACGGGTCTCTTCGTAGATGAGACCCGAAATACGCTTCACGCCGCCACGACGAGCTAAGCGACGAATAGCGGGCTTGGTGATGCCCTGGATGTTGTCACGTAGCACCTTACGATGACGCTTGGCGCCACCCTTTCCGAGTCCCTTGCCTCCCTTGCCGCGTCCAGTCATGGTGTTGAAGTTGTGTGAATAATAAAATTTCGGCACGATTTCCCCAGACTATATCCCGTCAAGCGGACGTACTTGTAGCATGGCAACTCCTAACTCCTGCCTGTCCTTACTTTATGCTTGTACTCGAGCAGAAACACGGCTTTCTCACAACGCTTTCAAAACTGCAGTTGCCTACTCGTCTGTTTCACGTCTCTGTGAAATGACTTTTGCACAAATCCAAAAAATAGAGCAAAATCAGCGATAATAGTGTTTGAGGTGAGCTGCCTGTTGGCTGCAGCCAGAGGAAGGAGGGGAGGGGCAACGGGGTGACGTAGGCGAGTCGAGCAGCCAATGGCGCTCGAGCAAGCGCCTCGAGACGGCGTATATAAGCAAAAATTTTTCGGCGCCGGCCATCACAAACCACAGTTGTTCACCATGGCTCGCACCAAGCAGACTGCTCGCAAGTCCACGGGAGGCAAGGCTCCTCGTAAGCAGCTGGCCACCAAGGCAGCACGCAAGTCTGCTCCTGCCACAGGGGGCGTGAAGAAGCCTCACCGTTACAGGCCCGGAACGGTCGCCCTGCGTGAGATCCGTCGTTACCAGAAGAGCACAGAGTTGCTCATCAGGAAACTTCCCTTCCAGCGTCTGGTGCGCGAGATTGCCCAGGACTTCAAGACCGATCTTCGCTTCCAGTCGTCTGCCGTCATGGCTTTACAGGAGGCATCCGAGGCTTACCTGGTCGGTCTCTTCGAGGACACTAACCTCTGTGCCATCCACGCCAAGCGTGTCACCATCATGCCAAAGGACATTCAGCTTGCTCGCCGTATCCGTGGAGAGCGTGCATAAGCTAAAACGACCACCCTAGTATACACCAAACTCGGCCCTTCTCAGGGCCAAAATATCCTTCTAAGGAGATTTCAGACATTCCTAGCATCAGTCATATGAATTAACCTTCATCTATACATATAATAAATAAATAAATACAATAATTTAGGTGTCATACATACACTGTACACGTGATATCAATAAATCAAGTCATTTGTAGTACAACCTGTCCTCTTACAAACAAAACGCCGTCGCTTTTCATTCTTATGCACTGCCAAGGATCCTTCCCCCCCCCCCCCCCCCTCCAAAAAAAAAAAAAAAAATTGTCATACTGTACTAGAAATAAAAGCAGCTTGTATAAGTGACATACTGTCCTGTCCTGTTTTATTCTGTTTTTGGTCCTCTGGCTTAATCTGTTAAGTTAGGAGATGACATTTTAAATTAACCGTTTTCTTGACATTTTCAAACCTTAAGAGGGTGGCCTGCATAGTAATCCTAATGTGGAACATAACAATGAATCTCTAATCTCTAGAAAAAAGATACCGAGTGTTTATATGTGTGTTGAGAGAGAGAGAGAGAGAGAGAGAGAGAGAGAGAGAGAGAGAGAGAGAGAGAGAGAGAGAGAGAGAGAGAGAGAGAGAGAGAGAGAGAGAGAGAGAGAGAGAGAGAGACATGCAGAGACAGAGACAGAGACAGAGACAGACAGACAGACAGACAGACAGAGACTGAGAGAGAGAAACACACACAGACAGTTTCATAAATATTCTCATTTTATAGCTATTTGCTTTCAGTGACAGAGGTTTTTGTTATAATAGTATTGGTGTCTAACACTCACAATCTCTTTAGAAATTAAAGTGTGGCTCCAATGGAGCCGAGTTTGTTGGTTTGAGGCCAAGCCACCACCACAGGGCAGTAAGTAAGCCGTTTACTTGGAGGAGGTGTACTTGGTGACGGCCTTAGTGCCCTCAGAGACGGCGTGCTTGGCCAGTTCTCCGGGCAACAGGAGCCTTACAGCCGTCTGGATCTCCCGACTGGTAATGGTGGAACGCTTGTTGTAGTGGGCCAGGCGAGAAGCCTCGGCGGCGATGCGCTCGAAGATGTCGTTCACGAACGAGTTCATGATCGACATGGCTTTGGAAGAGATACCAGTGTCGGGGTGGACCTGCTTCAGCACTTTGTAGATGTAGATGCTGTAGCTCTCCTTCCTCCTGCGCTTCTTTTTCTTATCGCCCTTGGCAATGGCCTTCTGGGCCTTTCCGGCCTTCTTGGCAGCCTTTCCAGATGCCTTGGGTGGCATGATGATGCTCGTGCTGGCTGGCGTTGCGATACAATAATGAACTTTTGCGCGAGTCGAGCTTTCCTTTTATATCCCGCTCGCGACTCAGCTCAGAGCGGGTCGCGTGGCGGAGCGCGCTGATTGGTCAGTGGCGGACTCCCTTGATCCTGAGCGGGGTATATAACACGAAGCTCGATCTGCGGGCCGGCATAAAACACCACAAACCCACAACAGCAGCAGCAATGTCAGGACGCGGCAAGGGAGGCAAAGTGAAGGGCAAGTCAAAGTCTCGCTCCAGCAGGGCCGGACTTCAGTTCCCCGTGGGCAGAATTCACCGTCTGCTGCGTAAAGGCAACTACGCCGAACGCGTCGGTGCTGGCGCTCCTGTCTACCTGGCAGCCGTCATGGAATACCTCGCTGCCGAAGTTCTGGAGCTCGCCGGTAACGCCGCACGTGACAACAAGAAGACCCGTATCATCCCACGTCACTTGCAGTTGGCCATCCGCAACGACGAAGAACTCAACAAACTTCTGTCTGGCGTAACCATTGCACAGGGAGGTGTTCTTCCAAACATTCAGGCAGTTCTTTTGCCAAAGAAGACAGAGAAGAAGTAAGCACTTCTGCCACCCACCACGACAAATACCATAACCAGGCTCCATCCGGAGCCACACACACTTTAATAGAGAGATTCAAGTAGACAATCAACTTTCAAACATTAATAATAACATTTATATTGATTTCATTTGGAATGTGTACATAACAAACAAACAAACAAAACAAAATTATAGGGGATATTCAGCATCACTTGGAATATTAACCAATCATATAAATCCAATATATATTTTATATTTTACTTTAAGCGAGGAATTCATATTCTATCAATTTTTAATCATACAAATGAACAAAAG
>NW_027189685.1:47500-75000 GCF_040958095.1 Procambarus clarkii
TTTTTAGTCATCACGGCAGGATACGGACCTTCTTGTGGTGTCTTAATGGTAATTGTATCCTAACATATTTTTGTCTCCTTGGCATGGATATTTAACATCGTTTATTCAGTCTTGGGTTTATGTTCTTTCGCCATTTACAGACATTTTACATCTACCTACTTCCTCAGCCTACCCTGCCAATTTCTAATGAATTTGTGGATTTTCTTTTGTAATACATACATGTGTGTGCTCATCTGCTCTTCAGTTTTTATGATATTTGTCTCATCTGTCCTGCTTTATGATACTTTTACAAAGAACATGAACAAATGCTTCTATTTTAGAGAAGATATGGGATCCAGGTTTCGGAGCCGTAAAACCAACCGTCGTGATTGGTGGACGAGTTGCCAGGTTGCAGCTTCTGTACCGTGCCGGCACATAAATAGGTTCGGCTCAAGCGGCGGCAGCATCATTCCCCCGTGACTGTCTGAGCGTCTCTCATCACCTTGGTTATCTCATCATCATCATGGTAGAAGCAAAGCCTACCAAGAAGGCTGCGGCTGCTGCTGCTGCTGCTGTGGTGGCCACCACCAGGAAACCTCGCGTCCAGGTTGCTCACCCGAAAACTAGTCAAATGGTTCTAGCCGCGGTCGCAGCACTCAAAGACCGTAAGGGCTCGTCTCTACAAGCAATCAAGAAGTACGTTGTTGCCAACAACAAAGTCGAGGCTGCCAAGATCGCCATTTACATCCGAAGATTTCTCAAGAAAGCAGTGGCTGACGGCATTCTTGTTCAGACCAAGGGAAGTGGAGCTAGTGGATCATTCAAGCTGGCCGTAGCAGAGAAGAGGGCCGTTCTAACTCCCAAGAAAGCCACCACAACCAAGAAACCATCTACAGCAGCAAAGAAGGCCGTGGTAACTCCCAAGAAAGCCGCCACAAGCAACAAACCACCTACAGCCTTGAAAAAGAAGCAGCAGCAGCAGCAGCTTGTTGTTGGGAACAAAAAGCCCAAAATAAAGAGAGCTTCAAAATCTCCCAAACCACCCAAGGCAAAGAAAGCTGTCAAGAAAACAACAAAGGCAAAATAAACGACGACATGCAAGCAGCATGAATACACATGACAATAAACATCCAGGCCTCCCCCCTCAGTGGAGGGGCCTCATATGATTCCAAAAAGAGTTTAGTTTTGTAGACAAATAAATCATTACTTTTGGGGTAGATTTACTCTGTATATTATATATATATATATATATATATATATATATATATATATATATATATATATATATATATATATATATATATATATATATATATATATATATATATATACACACATACATGGGTGAGGTGATATGGTACCAAAGTTTTGGGTGAGGTGATTGACATTTACACAAGATAAAACACGAACCAATGGGAATAAAAACATAAGAATGGAAGTAACTGCAGAAGGCCTATTGGCCCATAACACAAGCACTTCCTCTTGATGCTTCTATATTGGTTCGGAGTCTTGAAGCTATAATATATATATATATATATATATATATATATATATATATATATATATATATATATATATATATATATATATATATATATATATATATATATATATATATATATATATATATGCACACAAAACTAAATAGTCTTGTTAGACAAATTGCCCCTATTAGAGGCAAGTTGACTAACAAGCCGAATGACTGCAATTGTTTTGAATTTGAGTTAAATCTAACATAGAAATGTAATCAAACCTAACCTAACCTATGCTAACCCAAGCTAAGCTAACCTAACCTAACCTAAGCTAAGCTAACCTAACCTAACCTAACCTAACCCAGCAATTCATGATCTTAATATAATACTGTTAATTGGATAAACCAATTTGGAAAGAAATGTTCGAAAATAACAAAATTAACTGTTCTTGTTAGGAAAATTGGGCCTTGCATACTTGTCCCAATAGTGTGGTTCTCGCTTTTAGGTACGACATAAACGTATACCTAAGTTGAGAGAGAAAAAGATTCGCACTCAAACATGCATATCGATTGCCAGTCCTGAATTCTGGGTAGATATTCGTGTCCTCCCTTTTCATTTACCATCATTTGGATACTATCAAAACAGCTCTGAGAAGGATAAAATGAATAAAACGGGTAGCTCACTCATGTAAAAAGGAAGAGTTGGGAAAGATCTCTCTCTCTCTCTCTCTCTCTCTCTCTCTCTCTCCCTCACCCCCCCCCCCCCCCCCACCACCAATGATCCTGCTCTGCTAGTATATAACGGAACAAACCTTCCCCCCCCCACCCCTCCCTCCCCAATCAGAGTCCCTTTAAGCATGCGAGGATAAAAAATAGATTTCATAAGACCCAATGTGCTAGCTGATATCAAAACAATTTATGTTATCGTCTATTAAGCCCTTCAGTAAAAAAGTATAGGGACCTAATTAGGTCCCGTTTTGAGGTGGTGGTGGGTGGAATCGATGGATTAGCCAAGCTCTTATCCGCCGAATCCGTAGAGGGTACGACCCTGGCGCTTCAGAGCGTACACCACGTCCATGGCAGTGACGGTCTTCCTCTTGGCGTGTTCCGTGTAGGTTACAGCATCACGGATGACGTTCTCGAGGAACACCTTCAGGACGCCACGGGTCTCTTCGTAGATGAGACCCGAAATACGCTTCACGCCGCCACGACGAGCTAAGCGACGAATAGCGGGCTTGGTGATGCCCTGGATGTTGTCACGTAGCACCTTACGATGACGCTTGGCGCCACCCTTTCCGAGTCCCTTGCCTCCCTTGCCGCGTCCAGTCATGGTGTTGAAGTTGTGTGAATAATAAAATTTCGGCACGATTTCCCCAGACTATATCCCGTCAAGCGGACGTACTTGTAGCATGGCAACTCCTAACTCCTGCCTGTCCTTACTTTATGCTTGTACTCGAGCAGAAACACGGCTTTCTCACAACGCTTTCAAAACTGCAGTTGCCTACTCGTCTGTTTCACGTCTCTGTGAAATGACTTTTGCACAAATCCAAAAAATAGAGCAAAATCAGCGATAATAGTGTTTGAGGTGAGCTGCCTGTTGGCTGCAGCCAGAGGAAGGAGGGGAGGGGCAACGGGGTGACGTAGGCGAGTCGAGCAGCCAATGGCGCTCGAGCAAGCGCCTCGAGACGGCGTATATAAGCAAAAATTTTTCGGCGCCGGCCATCACAAACCACAGTTGTTCACCATGGCTCGCACCAAGCAGACTGCTCGCAAGTCCACGGGAGGCAAGGCTCCTCGTAAGCAGCTGGCCACCAAGGCAGCACGCAAGTCTGCTCCTGCCACAGGGGGCGTGAAGAAGCCTCACCGTTACAGGCCCGGAACGGTCGCCCTGCGTGAGATCCGTCGTTACCAGAAGAGCACAGAGTTGCTCATCAGGAAACTTCCCTTCCAGCGTCTGGTGCGCGAGATTGCCCAGGACTTCAAGACCGATCTTCGCTTCCAGTCGTCTGCCGTCATGGCTTTACAGGAGGCATCCGAGGCTTACCTGGTCGGTCTCTTCGAGGACACTAACCTCTGTGCCATCCACGCCAAGCGTGTCACCATCATGCCAAAGGACATTCAGCTTGCTCGCCGTATCCGTGGAGAGCGTGCATAAGCTAAAACGACCACCCTAGTATACACCAAACTCGGCCCTTCTCAGGGCCAAAATATCCTTCTAAGGAGATTTCAGACATTCCTAGCATCAGTCATATGAATTAACCTTCATCTATACATATAATAAATAAATAAATACAATAATTTAGGTGTCATACATACACTGTACACGTGATATCAATAAATCAAGTCATTTGTAGTACAACCTGTCCTCTTACAAACAAAACGCCGTCGCTTTTCATTCTTATGCACTGCCAAGGATCCTTCCCCCCCCCCCCCCCCCTCCAAAAAAAAAAAAAAAATTGTCATACTGTACTAGAAATAAAAGCAGCTTGTATAAGTGACATACTGTCCTGTCCTGTTTTATTCTGTTTTTGGTCCTCTGGCTTAATCTGTTAAGTTAGGAGATGACATTTTAAATTAACCGTTTTCTTGACATTTTCAAACCTTAAGAGGGTGGCCTGCATAGTAATCCTAATGTGGAACATAACAATGAATCTCTAATCTCTAGAAAAAAGATACCGAGTGTTTATATGTGTGTTGAGAGAGAGAGAGAGAGAGAGAGAGAGAGAGAGAGAGAGAGAGAGAGAGAGAGAGAGAGAGAGAGAGAGAGAGAGAGAGAGAGAGAGAGAGAGAGAGAGAGAGAGAGACATGCAGAGACAGAGACAGAGACAGAGACAGACAGACAGACAGACAGACAGAGACTGAGAGAGAGAAACACACACAGACAGTTTCATAAATATTCTCATTTTATAGCTATTTGCTTTCAGTGACAGAGGTTTTTGTTATAATAGTATTGGTGTCTAACACTCACAATCTCTTTAGAAATTAAAGTGTGGCTCCAATGGAGCCGAGTTTGTTGGTTTGAGGCCAAGCCACCACCACAGGGCAGTAAGTAAGCCGTTTACTTGGAGGAGGTGTACTTGGTGACGGCCTTAGTGCCCTCAGAGACGGCGTGCTTGGCCAGTTCTCCGGGCAACAGGAGCCTTACAGCCGTCTGGATCTCCCGACTGGTAATGGTGGAACGCTTGTTGTAGTGGGCCAGGCGAGAAGCCTCGGCGGCGATGCGCTCGAAGATGTCGTTCACGAACGAGTTCATGATCGACATGGCTTTGGAAGAGATACCAGTGTCGGGGTGGACCTGCTTCAGCACTTTGTAGATGTAGATGCTGTAGCTCTCCTTCCTCCTGCGCTTCTTTTTCTTATCGCCCTTGGCAATGGCCTTCTGGGCCTTTCCGGCCTTCTTGGCAGCCTTTCCAGATGCCTTGGGTGGCATGATGATGCTCGTGCTGGCTGGCGTTGCGATACAATAATGAACTTTTGCGCGAGTCGAGCTTTCCTTTTATATCCCGCTCGCGACTCAGCTCAGAGCGGGTCGCGTGGCGGAGCGCGCTGATTGGTCAGTGGCGGACTCCCTTGATCCTGAGCGGGGTATATAACACGAAGCTCGATCTGCGGGCCGGCATAAAACACCACAAACCCACAACAGCAGCAGCAATGTCAGGACGCGGCAAGGGAGGCAAAGTGAAGGGCAAGTCAAAGTCTCGCTCCAGCAGGGCCGGACTTCAGTTCCCCGTGGGCAGAATTCACCGTCTGCTGCGTAAAGGCAACTACGCCGAACGCGTCGGTGCTGGCGCTCCTGTCTACCTGGCAGCCGTCATGGAATACCTCGCTGCCGAAGTTCTGGAGCTCGCCGGTAACGCCGCACGTGACAACAAGAAGACCCGTATCATCCCACGTCACTTGCAGTTGGCCATCCGCAACGACGAAGAACTCAACAAACTTCTGTCTGGCGTAACCATTGCACAGGGAGGTGTTCTTCCAAACATTCAGGCAGTTCTTTTGCCAAAGAAGACAGAGAAGAAGTAAGCACTTCTGCCACCCACCACGACAAATACCATAACCAGGCTCCATCCGGAGCCACACACACTTTAATAGAGAGATTCAAGTAGACAATCAACTTTCAAACATTAATAATAACATTTATATTGATTTCATTTGGAATGTGTACATAACAAACAAACAAACAAAACAAAATTATAGGGGATATTCAGCATCACTTGGAATATTAACCAATCATATAAATCCAATATATATTTTATATTTTACTTTAAGCGAGGAATTCATATTCTATCAATTTTTAATCATACAAATGAACAAAAGCAATTCTTCACTAGACGTAATGAATGAATAAATGATCAAGGTTTTAATGTGTTTCATGAATAAATATATATATATATATATATATATATATATATATATATATATATATATATATATATATATATATATATATATATATATAATATAATATAATATAATATATTATAATACTTGTGAACCAGAATATGTTTGAGCAGCAGCGATCGTGCCATTGGCCGAAGTGCAACAATTCAAATAATTTAAAGGGCCTGCTCGGGTATATAAGAGAGGCTGGGAGACTGGGGCCGGTGGTGGGTGATGGGTGATGAGTGATGGTGTGGTGTGGTGTGGTGTTGTTAAGAGTTGATTTACGGCCAGCCAGCCAGCTGCAGCCAAGGCAGGGCAGGGCAAGGCAAGGCAAGGCAAGGCAAGGCAAGGCAAGGCAAGGCAAGGCAAGGCAAGGCAATAACAGGACAGGACAGGCAAGGCAAGGCAAGGCAAGGCAAGGCAAGGCAAGCAGGCGGGCGGGCGGGCGGGCGGGCGGGCAGCCAGCCAGCCAGCCAGCCAGCCAGCCAGCCAGCCAGGCAGGCAGGCAGGCAGGCAGGCAGGCAGGCAGGCAGGCAGGCAGGCAGGCAGGCAGCAGCCAGTCAGCCAGCCAGCCAGCCAGCCAGCCAGCCAGCCAGCCAGCCAGCCAGCCAGCCAGCCAGCCAGCCAGCCAGCCAGGCAGGCAGGCAGGCAGCCAGCCAGCCAGCCACTCCCACTTTGTATTTATATGCATTCAATTTATATTCAAACATTATATATGTTAAGGGCCTAGTTTTAGTGTTTATTTTAAAAATGACAAACATCGAGTCGTTTTACCAGTCCTTTAGCGTTAACGGTGATGCATTTTAAAACTGAACAGAAATCACCTTTTCTGGATATATCAAATATCGAATCCGCTTAATGTGCCTACAATTCAATCATTCAAAAAATACATAATTTACATCATGCCTTTTCATAGAACAGACAATAAGATTTGAGACAATAAGAACTTTAGTTTTATAACTAAAGTTGCACAATTATACCAACTCTATGGTGGCTGGGTGGTAAGGTGTGTGGCTGGTGTTTTGGAAGTCGCGAGTTCAAACGACCCAATGGGAGTACTTTTTTTTTTTTTATGCCATTCAATCTTCCTAGTACTATTATGTAGGTGTGTGTGTGTGTGTTTTTATTCATTCTTTGGTTTTATAGATGACATACATATTGACTCCTTTTACCGGTCCTTAATTAGGCTCTGGGGAAGCAATGGTGGTGGTGGTGGTGCATTTAAAACTAAACCAAAAATCACCAGTTCTGGACGCGTCAAATATCATATCCGCTTAATGTGTCTACAACCTAATTACTTAAAACTACACTATTTAATTCATTCATATCATGTGCATATTGGTCATTATGCTCATACAACCGACATAACAATTTATTTTCATTATTAGAATCATACATTTCATCAAGTAATACAGATACAAAGAGATTTTCTTTCTGAGAAGACCGTTAGTATTGGCTGGCTGGCAGGCAGGCAGGCAGGCAGGCAGGCATTTGAGGGTTATTATTTCGCCTGATGATTGGGGGGAGGGTTGATGTGTTAGGGGGTTTTCGGTTAGGTGTGGTGGTGGTGATTGGTGGTGATTGGTGGTGGTGGTGATTGGTGGTGAGTAGTGGTGGTGGTGGTGGTGGTGGTGGTGGTGGTGGTGGTGGTGGTGGTGGTAGTAGGTGGGAGGGGGGGGGGGGGGGGGGAAGGGGAATGATGGTCTGTGGATTCCTTCTCCGTACCCCTTACATATAAGCAAAAACATGCCTTCCTGTGGGTATAGAAACATTAACACAAATTATATCAGTAACTGATATTGTAGCCTTTTAAACAGAAAAGATTTGTACATACAAATACTTTTAAATTATCATTTATTTGTGGAAATGGCATTTACGTCATTAAATTGATACCTCAGCATCAAGTGTCCTGCAGTGGTCCAGTGGTAAAGTGTATATAAGTGATGCGTATTCTTGGAGTTGCGAGTTCAAACCCGGATTAAGCTATATATATATATATATATATATATATATATATATATATATATATATATATATATATATATATATATATATATATACAACATGTTTTGTTTTGGTTGTTTGTTTTTGTATAAAGCCTCACACACTATATTAAGCGAGTTTGTTTTAAACATGACATACATATTAATTCATTTTACCAGGCCTTATTCCACACAACTCCGTGAATTTCCCGTGGAGCCAGCCAGCCAGCCATTCAAACAAAAACAAACGAAACAAAACAAAACAAAACAAAAAACATTATTGCCAACAGCATTTGGTGTTCCCAGGCGGTCACCCATCCAAGTACTAACCAAACCCAACGTTGCTTAACTTCGCTGATCGGACGAGAAGCGGTGTTCTCAACGTGGTATGGCCGTTGGCATGAGACTGCCTACACATTGTGGCTAATAACCAACTCTTTTTAGTCATCACGGCAGGATACGGACCTTCTTGTGGTGTCTTAATGGTAATTGTATCCTAACATATTTTTGTCTCCTTGGCATGGATATTTAACATCGTTTATTCAGTCTTGGGTTTATGTTCTTTCGCCATTTACAGACATTTTACATCTACCTACTTCCTCAGCCTACCCTGCCAATTTCTAATGAATTTGTGGATTTTCTTTTGTAATACATACATGTGTGTGCTCATCTGCTCTTCAGTTTTTATGATATTTGTCTCATCTGTCCTGCTTTATGATACTTTTACAAAGAACATGAACAAATGCTTCTATTTTAGAGAAGATATGGGATCCAGGTTTCGGAGCCGTAAAACCAACCGTCGTGATTGGTGGACGAGTTGCCAGGTTGCAGCTTCTGTACCGTGCCGGCACATAAATAGGTTCGGCTCAAGCGGCGGCAGCATCATTCCCCCGTGACTGTCTGAGCGTCTCTCATCACCTTGGTTATCTCATCATCATCATGGTAGAAGCAAAGCCTACCAAGAAGGCTGCGGCTGCTGCTGCTGCTGCTGTGGTGGCCACCACCAGGAAACCTCGCGTCCAGGTTGCTCACCCGAAAACTAGTCAAATGGTTCTAGCCGCGGTCGCAGCACTCAAAGACCGTAAGGGCTCGTCTCTACAAGCAATCAAGAAGTACGTTGTTGCCAACAACAAAGTCGAGGCTGCCAAGATCGCCATTTACATCCGAAGATTTCTCAAGAAAGCAGTGGCTGACGGCATTCTTGTTCAGACCAAGGGAAGTGGAGCTAGTGGATCATTCAAGCTGGCCGTAGCAGAGAAGAGGGCCGTTCTAACTCCCAAGAAAGCCACCACAACCAAGAAACCATCTACAGCAGCAAAGAAGGCCGTGGTAACTCCCAAGAAAGCCGCCACAAGCAACAAACCACCTACAGCCTTGAAAAAGAAGCAGCAGCAGCAGCAGCTTGTTGTTGGGAACAAAAAGCCCAAAATAAAGAGAGCTTCAAAATCTCCCAAACCACCCAAGGCAAAGAAAGCTGTCAAGAAAACAACAAAGGCAAAATAAACGACGACATGCAAGCAGCATGAATACACATGACAATAAACATCCAGGCCTCCCCCCTCAGTGGAGGGGCCTCATATGATTCCAAAAAGAGTTTAGTTTTGTAGACAAATAAATCATTACTTTTGGGGTAGATTTACTCTGTATATTATATATATATATATATATATATATATATATATATATATATATATATATATATATATATATATATATATATATATATATATATATATATATACACACATACATGGGTGAGGTGATATGGTACCAAAGTTTTGGGTGAGGTGATTGACATTTACACAAGATAAAACACGAACCAATGGGAATAAAAACATAAGAATGGAAGTAACTGCAGAAGGCCTATTGGCCCATAACACAAGCACTTCCTCTTGATGCTTCTATATTGGTTCGGAGTCTTGAAGCTATAATATATATATATATATATATATATATATATATATATATATATATATATATATATATATATATATATATATATATATATATATATATATATATATATATGCACACAAAACTAAATAGTCTTGTTAGACAAATTGCCCCTATTAGAGGCAAGTTGACTAACAAGCCGAATGACTGCAATTGTTTTGAATTTGAGTTAAATCTAACATAGAAATGTAATCAAACCTAACCTAACCTATGCTAACCCAAGCTAAGCTAACCTAACCTAACCTAAGCTAAGCTAACCTAACCTAACCTAACCTAACCCAGCAATTCATGATCTTAATATAATACTGTTAATTGGATAAACCAATTTGGAAAGAAATGTTCGAAAATAACAAAATTAACTGTTCTTGTTAGGAAAATTGGGCCTTGCATACTTGTCCCAATAGTGTGGTTCTCGCTTTTAGGTACGACATAAACGTATACCTAAGTTGAGAGAGAAAAAGATTCGCACTCAAACATGCATATCGATTGCCAGTCCTGAATTCTGGGTAGATATTCGTGTCCTCCCTTTTCATTTACCATCATTTGGATACTATCAAAACAGCTCTGAGAAGGATAAAATGAATAAAACGGGTAGCTCACTCATGTAAAAAGGAAGAGTTGGGAAAGATCTCTCTCTCTCTCTCTCTCTCTCTCTCTCTCTCTCTCCCTCACCCCCCCCCCCCCCCCACCACCAATGATCCTGCTCTGCTAGTATATAACGGAACAAACCTTCCCCCCCCCCACCCCTCCCTCCCCAATCAGAGTCCCTTTAAGCATGCGAGGATAAAAAATAGATTTCATAAGACCCAATGTGCTAGCTGATATCAAAACAATTTATGTTATCGTCTATTAAGCCCTTCAGTAAAAAAGTATAGGGACCTAATTAGGTCCCGTTTTGAGGTGGTGGTGGGTGGAATCGATGGATTAGCCAAGCTCTTATCCGCCGAATCCGTAGAGGGTACGACCCTGGCGCTTCAGAGCGTACACCACGTCCATGGCAGTGACGGTCTTCCTCTTGGCGTGTTCCGTGTAGGTTACAGCATCACGGATGACGTTCTCGAGGAACACCTTCAGGACGCCACGGGTCTCTTCGTAGATGAGACCCGAAATACGCTTCACGCCGCCACGACGAGCTAAGCGACGAATAGCGGGCTTGGTGATGCCCTGGATGTTGTCACGTAGCACCTTACGATGACGCTTGGCGCCACCCTTTCCGAGTCCCTTGCCTCCCTTGCCGCGTCCAGTCATGGTGTTGAAGTTGTGTGAATAATAAAATTTCGGAATCAGAATCAGAATAATACAGGAGAAGATGCCCATAGGGGCGAGCTTGGAAGTGGGGACAGAAGAAGATAAGGGGGGGTGAGAGGAAGAAGATTTGTAAGAGAAAAAGTGCCAGGGCTAAACCCAGCTGCGTGTCGTTAGGTTGCGGCTTTCGAGGCAGGGACTCAGTCGGGTGTTTTCAGTGACAACATCGGGACATCACAAACTCACAACATCACAGTGATTGGCTCAAGAGCGTCAGGGCTGAACTTTTTTACGGATTGTTTGTGCTGGTTGTTGAGAGCTGAATATGTAATGATAGTGGATGCTGGGTGTTGAGAGCTAAAGTTTAACGAAATACAGAGTTAGGAAGAGGATCATGGATGGTAGAGAAGAGGTCATGATTGTTTCGTGGTAGTCTGAGAGTGTGTAGGAGAAAATCAATGTGTTGTTCATGATGAGTGAGTAGTCTATCGATTTGTTTGTCTGATAGAGTTTTCCAGTAGGTATTTAGGGCAGGAATGTTAGTACTTTCATGGAGACTTTGACTGGTATTTAACTCTTGCCATCGGGTGTTGAGTACCCATCTTAGTGCTCTGTTCTGTATTCTTTGAAGTTTTATTTTGTTAGTGCGTGCAGATAGAGAAAGAGCTAGTGGAGCGTATGTTAGGAGAGGTCTAATAAGTGCTTTGTAAAGGTGCATTTTTGTGTCAGGTTTTGCAAATCTAAGTCTGTATAGTTTCTTCATGGCTTGAAGAGCTATTGCATGTTTCTGTGTTATGTGTGTGTGAAAGAGTAGTTGTCGATCAAATGTGAGTCCCAGGACTGTGGAGGAGGGAGATACAGAGATATAAGTAGGATTTTGAGTGTATGAATAGAGTTTGAGAGGAATTGGGCGAATAGTTCTTTTACAGAAAAAGTAGGTGATTTTAGATTTGCTGGAGTTGGTTTTTATACGCCATTTGTACTCCCACTCAGTGACAACATCAAGTTCTGTTTGTGCTCTGTTTGTTAGTGTATCAATGGTGTTGCTGGTGACAAGGTGAGAGACATCATCAGCATAACATATGGTTAATGAAGTGTGATGAACAGGGTCAGGAATGTCGTTTATGTATAGGATGTAGAGTGTTGGGGCAAGAACAGAACCTTGGGGAACACCGGCGTGTAAGTTGAAGTAGTCAGAGTGTTGTTGGAGGAACTTAATTCTCATTGTCCTATTGTCTAAGTAGTTCGAAAGAAGTTTGGTGGTGATGAAGAGGAAGATTAAAGTTGTTGCATAGTTTGAATTTTAAGCCGTCATGCCAAACAGTGTCAAAGGCCTTCTCAACGTCCTTAGTGATGAGTGCAGTCTTAAGTCTTTGGTGCTGATTGATACTGAGGTAGTTAGTCATGATGTTTAAGGCGTCGTGAGTGGACCGGTGAGGCCGAAATCCAAACTGTTTGTTAGTGAGTAAGTCATTGTGTTCAAGGTGCGTTCTAAGTCTCTGGTTGATCAGCCTTTCAAAGACTTTGCCAAGTGTCTCTAGAAGGCTGATGGGTCTATAGTTCTTTGGGTCAGTGTGGGGTTTCCCAGGTTTTGGAATAAGAACGGCTGTGGCAGACTTAAAGTTGAGTGGAAAGTACCCAGAGGCAAGGGAGGCGTTGAATAGGTTAGTGATAGCAGTAATGATAGAAGCAGGGAGTTGTCTAAGAAGGATATGTCCAATGCCAGACGCACCAGGGGCTCTACGACGAGTGCCCATGAGAGCTGTCTTGACATCAGCTAGAGTTAGGGGAGTCTGTAGTTCAGTGTTTGAATTGAGATTTTCAAGGTGAATGAGGTCGTCTGGTGTAGTTGCTTGTCTATTTTGGTGTATCCAGTCTTCGACTATTTCAATGTTGGGGCGTGCAAATGGTTCAGGAGGATGTGGGTGAAAGATTTGTTCCCAGTGGTGTTTAAAAATGTTGAGAACTGCTTCAGGATCAGTGATTTTGTTGTTATTATGTAGAAGGTATTTAAACGGTGTGTGAGTTGATCCTTGTAATCGTTTGATTCGTTTCCAGAATTCTTGAGGTGTCAGTTTTCTGTATTGTTCTGCTTGTTCTATAAGGTGTTTCCAATGTTTTGTGTGATCTTCATCTAGGCTGTTAAGGATATGGTTTTTTAATGCTGTTAGGTCCCATAGTATTTGTCCATGACGATGTATGTTTTGTAAGAATCTAGTGTGATAGCAAGCTAAGAGGCGTTTGGAGCGAATGGAGGGGGTGAAAGTGAAATGTGGTTTGTGTGCTGTTTTAGGGATGGAGATGTTTGCTGCATGAATGATGCTGTCTTGTATGTTGCGTGCTTGTGTGTCGATGTCAGTGTGATGTTTGTCATTGTATTCATAAGTGAGATCAGTGTCATCAATGTGTTGTTTGAACATGTCCCAGTTTGCCCTATGGTATGAGAATTGAGGAGTGCTGGGGATGAGAATAGGATTTGTGGAGACTGTGAGAATTAAGGGAATATGATCAGAGCCCGTAATGGGCCCTGGTGAAATGAAGTGTTGCAAGTTGCTGCCGTGTCTGTTGGTGAATATGAGATCAGGCCGGCCAGAACCTGTATGTGTGAAACAAGTGGGGAAATCAGGGCCAAGAAAGAATAGATGTTTTTGGGTGTATATTTGGTGAAGCTGTCTGCCATGCTGATTTGTGGTATTGTGGTGGAATGTAGGGTGTTGTGCATTGAGGTCTGCAAGCAGAAAAACAGGCAAGTGAGAGTTGTTGAAGAGAGTTATGAAATCTTGCATGGGAATGTCGGTGTTAGGACGGGTGTAGGTTGTGCAGATGATGAGAGACCCCATTTGTGTATGAACTTTAATGGCTAGGAAATGTTTGTGAAGCCAATGAGTGTGTAAGAGTTCGTGTTTGTATGAAGAACGGATGAGTATTGCAACTCCTTCATGTGCTTCATCTGGTGACTGGTAAGAGGTGTAGCCATAATGTTTGATTTTATATGAGTTCGTGATGTATGTGCTATTTAATAATAGCACATCAGGTCTCTCGATCTCAATAAAATCTGACACCATGTGTCTAATGTTGAAATATGCCCGCACATTAAACTGTATGATCTTTATGAATTTTTAGGTTTTGATGGGGTGCTGGTGGGGTTTTGTGCATGTACAAGAGCATGAGGGTTGCGTGATTCAATGAGTTGGGCAGTTATTGAGGAGGGTGCATCTTGGAGGATGGTGGTAGGAATTGTAGGATATTTACAGCGGGAGGTGGGAGTAAGACAACGGGTTGCTGAACGGGCTCGGGACGAGACAAGATGAGTTACAGAAGAAATGACTGAAGTTGTTGGGGGATGGAGGGAGACAGAAGGCTTGTTGACAGGGACCGGGTGAGAGGTATCAGAGGTTGTAGTGTTAGTAGTCAGATTGGAAGTGGAGAGGACAATGTTGGGAGAAGAGGTTGAAAGTGCCTTTGACATGGATGCTTCAGTTTGGGATAGTCCAGGATGTGCTGTTTGGTCAGTGGCACCGTTTTCTGTAGCAGTCAGGAGTGGGTTGGTAGGAGATTGTGGGGGAACTGTAGTATTTTCTTCAGCTGAAGTCATGGTGTTTTGTGGAGTGAGGACTGTAGGCGAGAATGGAGCAGAGCGCAATAGTTGAGTAGGAGGAACAGAGATACTAGGAAGGCCGTTATGAGTGAGAAAGATTGGAAGATAGTCAGCAAAGTCACGGCCATCGTCCTTGGCCTTCAAGTAAGCAGCTTGTACACAGGCAGTGACTCGTTCATATGCAAGGTTCTGAAGAGGAGAATAAGGTGGAGGTGGTGGGTGAGGGAAGAGAGGTGGAGAGGACTGAGTTTGTTGTGCAGTATTATGATGATGTTGCTGGTGAGGTGAAGCATTAAGGACACTGGCATAGGACATTGATGTGGCTGATGCTGTTTGGTGATGAGATAGGTTATGGGAGGTTGAAGAAGAGGAATGAGGGTGTGCTTGAGTGCGAGGTTGGTTATTGCGAAGAGATTTTAGGGTTTGCTTTCTCAAAGGGCAAGATTTGTCAACTGCTGAATGACCTCCTTGGCAATTGATGCATTTTAAAGTGTTGGCAGAGCACTGAGTGTAAAAATGGCCTTCTACAGAACATTTTGAACAAATTTGTGGGCTTTTACATTTCCGGGTTTCATGACTGTATTTGTAGCATTTAAAGCATTGCAGCAAAGGAAGATAGTCAACTGGACTAATGAGATAGGGAGGAGTGCTGGTGTGGAGGATTTTAATTCCATGGTGCAAGAGTTTTTGAGCTTCTGTAGGGGAGGAACATTGGATCTTGAGGTGTTTTGTATTGGGCACTGGGTATATCTCCATTACAGTAATAGCATTCCTGTGAGAGATGTCTTGAGAGAGATTGATAGTAGTAGGTGCTGAAAGGACAGAGCTGTCGACATTTCTTACAAGTACAGAGCATTTAGTTTTTTGTTCAATAGTGAGAACAGGAGTAAGTGAAGCTTGTGTGAGTTTTCTGAAAGTAGGTTCCTTGAAACAGGCAAAAAGGTCGTCTTCAGAGGCAATGAGAAATTTGATGGTGTTTGTGTTGGCATGTTTTATATGGTTAGTGGCTGGTGTGCCAGTGGCATTGTAAAAGGTAGTGATGCAGTCAACTGTGTCTATGGGTGTATTCCCAGTGTAGGTCATCCGTAGACAGTGAGCCATTGTGACTCACTGTCTACTGACAGTCCCGTGTCTTGTGCCAATCACTGCGATTCCATTAGCTCAGTGGGGGGGTCAGTGTGCTCGTGAGCTGTGGGTTGGAGCTCGGTTGTCAGAGGCGTAATTCCGGGTTCCTAGCAGGCTAATTGAACCCGGTTCGGCACAAATACAAAGTATTCGTGAGTCCTGAAGGTGTTACTCAAGGGCAACCCCCACTGCTAGTTGACTCGCACTATCACGAGGTTCTAGCAGTGGATCGGCATAGCAAACAAGCCAGGCAGGGAGACACAGGGCGCAAGCACGTGCTGTGACCCCACCTGGGAGGAAAGGACGAATACCCCACTGCACTTTCACCGCACAGGGGGTAGGTCCCGGCCTGAAGAGGAAGAAATGTTTAGCAGAGGAGAGAAAGAGTGCTATGCACGGCAATACACATTACGTAAGTTAGGCCATCCAGCTGTCCCTGGTTTTATTCAGGGTGGCAGTACGGGTTGGCCCACTAGGGTAATGTATCTTTGCACGTTATATCACTGATAGAGCTGTAACATAAACCGTGAACACGCCGAGAGGAAGAGCCGTCGTTGCCTGAAAAAGAGGTGTGTGCCAGTTTGCCTGGGTGTTGCCTTGGATGGAAGATGGCTGTGATAAGGATGTGGCCCCAGGTAGGGTTACCACGAGAGTATGCTCGTCTGGGCCGACCAAGCGGCCCTGACCTTGCAAGTTAGCAACAGGTGCTACTAGCGCTCTGCATCTCTGGCTGTTGTTAAATCGATGCTGTTGGATCACTGTGGTGGTTGTGATGTCAGATGCCTCAAAACGGTGGTCCCATGTAACTGCAATAATGCAGAGGCAGGTGGTTGCAGGTGCGGGGGCGCTCAAACAGCGTATCGCCTAGATCTCACTGCGAGCGCGACGTGCTAGTGCTTCCGTTGCCAATGAAAAGATGAAAAAAAAAATTTCGGCACGATTTCCCCAGACTATATCCCGTCAAGCGGACGTACTTGTAGCATGGCAACTCCTAACTCCTGCCTGTCCTTACTTTATGCTTGTACTCGAGCAGAAACACGGCTTTCTCACAACGCTTTCAAAACTGCAGTTGCCTACTCGTCTGTTTCACGTCTCTGTGAAATGACTTTTGCACAAATCCAAAAAATAGAGCAAAATCAGCGATAATAGTGTTTGAGGTGAGCTGCCTGTTGGCTGCAGCCAGAGGAAGGAGGGGAGGGGCAACGGGGTGACGTAGGCGAGTCGAGCAGCCAATGGCGCTCGAGCAAGCGCCTCGAGACGGCGTATATAAGCAAAAATTTTTCGGCGCCGGCCATCACAAACCACAGTTGTTCACCATGGCTCGCACCAAGCAGACTGCTCGCAAGTCCACGGGAGGCAAGGCTCCTCGTAAGCAGCTGGCCACCAAGGCAGCACGCAAGTCTGCTCCTGCCACAGGGGGCGTGAAGAAGCCTCACCGTTACAGGCCCGGAACGGTCGCCCTGCGTGAGATCCGTCGTTACCAGAAGAGCACAGAGTTGCTCATCAGGAAACTTCCCTTCCAGCGTCTGGTGCGCGAGATTGCCCAGGACTTCAAGACCGATCTTCGCTTCCAGTCGTCTGCCGTCATGGCTTTACAGGAGGCATCCGAGGCTTACCTGGTCGGTCTCTTCGAGGACACTAACCTCTGTGCCATCCACGCCAAGCGTGTCACCATCATGCCAAAGGACATTCAGCTTGCTCGCCGTATCCGTGGAGAGCGTGCATAAGCTAAAACGACCACCCTAGTATACACCAAACTCGGCCCTTCTCAGGGCCAAAATATCCTTCTAAGGAGATTTCAGACATTCCTAGCATCAGTCATATGAATTAACCTTCATCTATACATATAATAAATAAATAAATACAATAATTTAGGTGTCATACATACACTGTACACGTGATATCAATAAATCAAGTCATTTGTAGTACAACCTGTCCTCTTACAAACAAAACGCCGTCGCTTTTCATTCTTATGCACTGCCAAGGATCCTTCCCCCCCCCCCCCCCCTCCAAAAAAAAAAAAAAATTGTCATACTGTACTAGAAATAAAAGCAGCTTGTATAAGTGACATACTGTCCTGTCCTGTTTTATTCTGTTTTTGGTCCTCTGGCTTAATCTGTTAAGTTAGGAGATGACATTTTAAATTAACCGTTTTCTTGACATTTTCAAACCTTAAGAGGGTGGCCTGCATAGTAATCCTAATGTGGAACATAACAATGAATCTCTAATCTCTAGAAAAAAGATACCGAGTGTTTATATGTGTGTTGAGAGAGAGAGAGAGAGAGAGAGAGAGAGAGAGAGAGAGAGAGAGAGAGAGAGAGAGAGAGAGAGAGAGAGAGAGAGAGAGAGAGAGAGAGAGAGAGAGAGAGAGACATGCAGAGACAGAGACAGAGACAGAGACAGACAGACAGACAGACAGACAGAGACTGAGAGAGAGAAACACACACAGACAGTTTCATAAATATTCTCATTTTATAGCTATTTGCTTTCAGTGACAGAGGTTTTTGTTATAATAGTATTGGTGTCTAACACTCACAATCTCTTTAGAAATTAAAGTGTGGCTCCAATGGAGCCGAGTTTGTTGGTTTGAGGCCAAGCCACCACCACAGGGCAGTAAGTAAGCCGTTTACTTGGAGGAGGTGTACTTGGTGACGGCCTTAGTGCCCTCAGAGACGGCGTGCTTGGCCAGTTCTCCGGGCAACAGGAGCCTTACAGCCGTCTGGATCTCCCGACTGGTAATGGTGGAACGCTTGTTGTAGTGGGCCAGGCGAGAAGCCTCGGCGGCGATGCGCTCGAAGATGTCGTTCACGAACGAGTTCATGATCGACATGGCTTTGGAAGAGATACCAGTGTCGGGGTGGACCTGCTTCAGCACTTTGTAGATGTAGATGCTGTAGCTCTCCTTCCTCCTGCGCTTCTTTTTCTTATCGCCCTTGGCAATGGCCTTCTGGGCCTTTCCGGCCTTCTTGGCAGCCTTTCCAGATGCCTTGGGTGGCATGATGATGCTCGTGCTGGCTGGCGTTGCGATACAATAATGAACTTTTGCGCGAGTCGAGCTTTCCTTTTATATCCCGCTCGCGACTCAGCTCAGAGCGGGTCGCGTGGCGGAGCGCGCTGATTGGTCAGTGGCGGACTCCCTTGATCCTGAGCGGGGTATATAACACGAAGCTCGATCTGCGGGCCGGCATAAAACACCACAAACCCACAACAGCAGCAGCAATGTCAGGACGCGGCAAGGGAGGCAAAGTGAAGGGCAAGTCAAAGTCTCGCTCCAGCAGGGCCGGACTTCAGTTCCCCGTGGGCAGAATTCACCGTCTGCTGCGTAAAGGCAACTACGCCGAACGCGTCGGTGCTGGCGCTCCTGTCTACCTGGCAGCCGTCATGGAATACCTCGCTGCCGAAGTTCTGGAGCTCGCCGGTAACGCCGCACGTGACAACAAGAAGACCCGTATCATCCCACGTCACTTGCAGTTGGCCATCCGCAACGACGAAGAACTCAACAAACTTCTGTCTGGCGTAACCATTGCACAGGGAGGTGTTCTTCCAAACATTCAGGCAGTTCTTTTGCCAAAGAAGACAGAGAAGAAGTAAGCACTTCTGCCACCCACCACGACAAATACCATAACCAGGCTCCATCCGGAGCCACACACACTTTAATAGAGAGATTCAAGTAGACAATCAACTTTCAAACATTAATAATAACATTTATATTGATTTCATTTGGAATGTGTACATAACAAACAAACAAACAAAACAAAATTATAGGGGATATTCAGCATCACTTGGAATATTAACCAATCATATAAATCCAATATATATTTTATATTTTACTTTAAGCGAGGAATTCATATTCTATCAATTTTTAATCATACAAATGAACAAAAGCAATTCTTCACTAGACGTAATGAATGAATAAATGATCAAGGTTTTAATGTGTTTCATGAATAAATATATATATATATATATATATATATATATATATATATATATATATATATATATATATATATATATATATATATATATATATATATATAATATAATATAATATAATATATTATAATACTTGTGAACCAGAATATGTTTGAGCAGCAGCGATCGTGCCATTGGCCGAAGTGCAACAATTCAAATAATTTAAAGGGCCTGCTCGGGTATATAAGAGAGGCTGGGAGACTGGGGCCGGTGGTGGGTGATGGGTGATGAGTGATGGTGTGGTGTGGTGTGGTGTTGTTAAGAGTTGATTTACGGCCAGCCAGCCAGCTGCAGCCAAGGCAGGGCAGGGCAAGGCAAGGCAAGGCAAGGCAAGGCAAGGCAAGGCAAGGCAAGGCAAGGCAAGGCAATAACAGGACAGGACAGGCAAGGCAAGGCAAGGCAAGGCAAGGCAAGGCAAGCAGGCGGGCGGGCGGGCGGGCGGGCGGGCGGGCAGCCAGCCAGCCAGCCAGCCAGCCAGCCAGCCAGCCAGGCAGGCAGGCAGGCAGGCAGGCAGGCAGGCAGGCAGGCAGGCAGGCAGGCAGGCAGGCAGCCAGCCAGTCAGCCAGCCAGCCAGCCAGCCAGCCAGCCAGCCAGCCAGCCAGCCAGCCAGCCAGCCAGCCAGCCAGCCAGGCAGGCAGGCAGGCAGCCAGCCAGCCAGCCACTCCCACTTTGTATTTATATGCATTCAATTTATATTCAAACATTATATATGTTAAGGGCCTAGTTTTAGTGTTTATTTTAAAAATGACAAACATCGAGTCGTTTTACCAGTCCTTTAGCGTTAACGGTGATGCATTTTAAAACTGAACAGAAATCACCTTTTCTGGATATATCAAATATCGAATCCGCTTAATGTGCCTACAATTCAATCATTCAAAAAATACATAATTTACATCATGCCTTTTCATAGAACAGACAATAAGATTTGAGACAATAAGAACTTTAGTTTTATAACTAAAGTTGCACAATTATACCAACTCTATGGTGGCTGGGTGGTAAGGTGTGTGGCTGGTGTTTTGGAAGTCGCGAGTTCAAACGACCCAATGGGAGTACTTTTTTTTTTTTTTATGCCATTCAATCTTCCTAGTACTATTATGTAGGTGTGTGTGTGTGTGTTTTTATTCATTCTTTGGTTTTATAGATGACATACATATTGACTCCTTTTACCGGTCCTTAATTAGGCTCTGGGGAAGCAATGGTGGTGGTGGTGGTGCATTTAAAACTAAACCAAAAATCACCAGTTCTGGACGCGTCAAATATCATATCCGCTTAATGTGTCTACAACCTAATTACTTAAAACTACACTATTTAATTCATTCATATCATGTGCATATTGGTCATTATGCTCATACAACCGACATAACAATTTATTTTCATTATTAGAATCATACATTTCATCAAGTAATACAGATACAAAGAGATTTTCTTTCTGAGAAGACCGTTAGTATTGGCTGGCTGGCAGGCAGGCAGGCAGGCAGGCAGGCATTTGAGGGTTATTATTTCGCCTGATGATTGGGGGGAGGGTTGATGTGTTAGGGGGTTTTCGGTTAGGTGTGGTGGTGGTGATTGGTGGTGATTGGTGGTGGTGGTGATTGGTGGTGAGTAGTGGTGGTGGTGGTGGTGGTGGTGGTGGTGGTGGTGGTGGTGGTGGTGGTAGTAGGTGGGAGGGGGGGGGGGGGGGAAGGGGAATGATGGTCTGTGGATTCCTTCTCCGTACCCCTTACATATAAGCAAAAACATGCCTTCCTGTGGGTATAGAAACATTAACACAAATTATATCAGTAACTGATATTGTAGCCTTTTAAACAGAAAAGATTTGTACATACAAATACTTTTAAATTATCATTTATTTGTGGAAATGGCATTTACGTCATTAAATTGATACCTCAGCATCAAGTGTCCTGCAGTGGTCCAGTGGTAAAGTGTATATAAGTGATGCGTATTCTTGGAGTTGCGAGTTCAAACCCGGATTAAGCTATATATATATATATATATATATATATATATATATATATATATATATATATATATATATATATATATATATATATATATACAACATGTTTTGTTTTGGTTGTTTGTTTTTGTATAAAGCCTCACACACTATATTAAGCGAGTTTGTTTTAAACATGACATACATATTAATTCATTTTACCAGGCCTTATTCCACACAACTCCGTGAATTTCCCGTGGAGCCAGCCAGCCAGCCATTCAAACAAAAACAAACGAAACAAAACAAAACAAAACAAAAAACATTATTGCCAACAGCATTTGGTGTTCCCAGGCGGTCACCCATCCAAGTACTAACCAAACCCAACGTTGCTTAACTTCGCTGATCGGACGAGAAGCGGTGTTCTCAACGTGGTATGGCCGTTGGCATGAGACTGCCTACACATTGTGGCTAATAACCAACTCTTTTTAGTCATCACGGCAGGATACGGACCTTCTTGTGGTGTCTTAATGGTAATTGTATCCTAACATATTTTTGTCTCCTTGGCATGGATATTTAACATCGTTTATTCAGTCTTGGGTTTATGTTCTTTCGCCATTTACAGACATTTTACATCTACCTACTTCCTCAGCCTACCCTGCCAATTTCTAATGAATTTGTGGATTTTCTTTTGTAATACATACATGTGTGTGCTCATCTGCTCTTCAGTTTTTATGATATTTGTCTCATCTGTCCTGCTTTATGATACTTTTACAAAGAACATGAACAAATGCTTCTATTTTAGAGAAGATATGGGATCCAGGTTTCGGAGCCGTAAAACCAACCGTCGTGATTGGTGGACGAGTTGCCAGGTTGCAGCTTCTGTACCGTGCCGGCACATAAATAGGTTCGGCTCAAGCGGCGGCAGCATCATTCCCCCGTGACTGTCTGAGCGTCTCTCATCACCTTGGTTATCTCATCATCATCATGGTAGAAGCAAAGCCTACCAAGAAGGCTGCGGCTGCTGCTGCTGCTGCTGTGGTGGCCACCACCAGGAAACCTCGCGTCCAGGTTGCTCACCCGAAAACTAGTCAAATGGTTCTAGCCGCGGTCGCAGCACTCAAAGACCGTAAGGGCTCGTCTCTACAAGCAATCAAGAAGTACGTTGTTGCCAACAACAAAGTCGAGGCTGCCAAGATCGCCATTTACATCCGAAGATTTCTCAAGAAAGCAGTGGCTGACGGCATTCTTGTTCAGACCAAGGGAAGTGGAGCTAGTGGATCATTCAAGCTGGCCGTAGCAGAGAAGAGGGCCGTTCTAACTCCCAAGAAAGCCACCACAACCAAGAAACCATCTACAGCAGCAAAGAAGGCCGTGGTAACTCCCAAGAAAGCCGCCACAAGCAACAAACCACCTACAGCCTTGAAAAAGAAGCAGCAGCAGCAGCAGCTTGTTGTTGGGAACAAAAAGCCCAAAATAAAGAGAGCTTCAAAATCTCCCAAACCACCCAAGGCAAAGAAAGCTGTCAAGAAAACAACAAAGGCAAAATAAACGACGACATGCAAGCAGCATGAATACACATGACAATAAACATCCAGGCCTCCCCCCTCAGTGGAGGGGCCTCATATGATTCCAAAAAGAGTTTAGTTTTGTAGACAAATAAATCATTACTTTTGGGGTAGATTTACTCTGTATATTATATATATATATATATATATATATATATATATATATATATATATATATATATATATATATATATATATATATATATATATATATATATATATATACACACATACATGGGTGAGGTGATATGGTACCAAAGTTTTGGGTGAGGTGATTGACATTTACACAAGATAAAACACGAACCAATGGGAATAAAAACATAAGAATGGAAGTAACTGCAGAAGGCCTATTGGCCCATAACACAAGCACTTCCTCTTGATGCTTCTATATTGGTTCGGAGTCTTGAAGCTATAATATATATATATATATATATATATATATATATATATATATATATATATATATATATATATATATATATATATATATATATATATATATATATATATATATATATGCACACAAAACTAAATAGTCTTGTTAGACAAATTGCCCCTATTAGAGGCAAGTTGACTAACAAGCCGAATGACTGCAATTGTTTTGAATTTGAGTTAAATCTAACATAGAAATGTAATCAAACCTAACCTAACCTATGCTAACCCAAGCTAAGCTAACCTAACCTAACCTAAGCTAAGCTAACCTAACCTAACCTAACCTAACCCAGCAATTCATGATCTTAATATAATACTGTTAATTGGATAAACCAATTTGGAAAGAAATGTTCGAAAATAACAAAATTAACTGTTCTTGTTAGGAAAATTGGGCCTTGCATACTTGTCCCAATAGTGTGGTTCTCGCTTTTAGGTACGACATAAACGTATACCTAAGTTGAGAGAGAAAAAGATTCGCACTCAAACATGCATATCGATTGCCAGTCCTGAATTCTGGGTAGATATTCGTGTCCTCCCTTTTCATTTACCATCATTTGGATACTATCAAAACAGCTCTGAGAAGGATAAAATGAATAAAACGGGTAGCTCACTCATGTAAAAAGGAAGAGTTGGGAAAGATCTCTCTCTCTCTCTCTCTCTCTCTCTCTCTCTCTCTCCCTCACCCCCCCCCCCCCCCACCACCAATGATCCTGCTCTGCTAGTATATAACGGAACAAACCTTCCCCCCCCCACCCCTCCCTCCCCAATCAGAGTCCCTTTAAGCATGCGAGGATAAAAAATAGATTTCATAAGACCCAATGTGCTAGCTGATATCAAAACAATTTATGTTATCGTCTATTAAGCCCTTCAGTAAAAAAGTATAGGGACCTAATTAGGTCCCGTTTTGAGGTGGTGGTGGGTGGAATCGATGGATTAGCCAAGCTCTTATCCGCCGAATCCGTAGAGGGTACGACCCTGGCGCTTCAGAGCGTACACCACGTCCATGGCAGTGACGGTCTTCCTCTTGGCGTGTTCCGTGTAGGTTACAGCATCACGGATGACGTTCTCGAGGAACACCTTCAGGACGCCACGGGTCTCTTCGTAGATGAGACCCGAAATACGCTTCACGCCGCCACGACGAGCTAAGCGACGAATAGCGGGCTTGGTGATGCCCTGGATGTTGTCACGTAGCACCTTACGATGACGCTTGGCGCCACCCTTTCCGAGTCCCTTGCCTCCCTTGCCGCGTCCAGTCATGGTGTTGAAGTTGTGTGAATAATAAAATTTCGGCACGATTTCCCCAGACTATATCCCGTCAAGCGGACGTACTTGTAGCATGGCAACTCCTAACTCCTGCCTGTCCTTACTTTATGCTTGTACTCGAGCAGAAACACGGCTTTCTCACAACGCTTTCAAAACTGCAGTTGCCTACTCGTCTGTTTCACGTCTCTGTGAAATGACTTTTGCACAAATCCAAAAAATAGAGCAAAATCAGCGATAATAGTGTTTGAGGTGAGCTGCCTGTTGGCTGCAGCCAGAGGAAGGAGGGGAGGGGCAACGGGGTGACGTAGGCGAGTCGAGCAGCCAATGGCGCTCGAGCAAGCGCCTCGAGACGGCGTATATAAGCAAAAATTTTTCGGCGCCGGCCATCACAAACCACAGTTGTTCACCATGGCTCGCACCAAGCAGACTGCTCGCAAGTCCACGGGAGGCAAGGCTCCTCGTAAGCAGCTGGCCACCAAGGCAGCACGCAAGTCTGCTCCTGCCACAGGGGGCGTGAAGAAGCCTCACCGTTACAGGCCCGGAACGGTCGCCCTGCGTGAGATCCGTCGTTACCAGAAGAGCACAGAGTTGCTCATCAGGAAACTTCCCTTCCAGCGTCTGGTGCGCGAGATTGCCCAGGACTTCAAGACCGATCTTCGCTTCCAGTCGTCTGCCGTCATGGCTTTACAGGAGGCATCCGAGGCTTACCTGGTCGGTCTCTTCGAGGACACTAACCTCTGTGCCATCCACGCCAAGCGTGTCACCATCATGCCAAAGGACATTCAGCTTGCTCGCCGTATCCGTGGAGAGCGTGCATAAGCTAAAACGACCACCCTAGTATACACCAAACTCGGCCCTTCTCAGGGCCAAAATATCCTTCTAAGGAGATTTCAGACATTCCTAGCATCAGTCATATGAATTAACCTTCATCTATACATATAATAAATAAATAAATACAATAATTTAGGTGTCATACATACACTGTACACGTGATATCAATAAATCAAGTCATTTGTAGTACAACCTGTCCTCTTACAAACAAAACGCCGTCGCTTTTCATTCTTATGCACTGCCAAGGATCCTTCCCCCCCCCCCCCCCTCCAAAAAAAAAAAAAAATTGTCATACTGTACTAGAAATAAAAGCAGCTTGTATAAGTGACATACTGTCCTGTCCTGTTTTATTCTGTTTTTGGTCCTCTGGCTTAATCTGTTAAGTTAGGAGATGACATTTTAAATTAACCGTTTTCTTGACATTTTCAAACCTTAAGAGGGTGGCCTGCATAGTAATCCTAATGTGGAACATAACAATGAATCTCTAATCTCTAGAAAAAAGATACCGAGTGTTTATATGTGTGTTGAGAGAGAGAGAGAGAGAGAGAGAGAGAGAGAGAGAGAGAGAGAGAGAGAGAGAGAGAGAGAGAGAGAGAGAGAGAGAGAGAGAGAGAGAGAGAGAGAGAGAGACATGCAGAGACAGAGACAGAGACAGAGACAGACAGACAGACAGACAGACAGAGACTGAGAGAGAGAAACACACACAGACAGTTTCATAAATATTCTCATTTTATAGCTATTTGCTTTCAGTGACAGAGGTTTTTGTTATAATAGTATTGGTGTCTAACACTCACAATCTCTTTAGAAATTAAAGTGTGGCTCCAATGGAGCCGAGTTTGTTGGTTTGAGGCCAAGCCACCACCACAGGGCAGTAAGTAAGCCGTTTACTTGGAGGAGGTGTACTTGGTGACGGCCTTAGTGCCCTCAGAGACGGCGTGCTTGGCCAGTTCTCCGGGCAACAGGAGCCTTACAGCCGTCTGGATCTCCCGACTGGTAATGGTGGAACGCTTGTTGTAGTGGGCCAGGCGAGAAGCCTCGGCGGCGATGCGCTCGAAGATGTCGTTCACGAACGAGTTCATGATCGACATGGCTTTGGAAGAGATACCAGTGTCGGGGTGGACCTGCTTCAGCACTTTGTAGATGTAGATGCTGTAGCTCTCCTTCCTCCTGCGCTTCTTTTTCTTATCGCCCTTGGCAATGGCCTTCTGGGCCTTTCCGGCCTTCTTGGCAGCCTTTCCAGATGCCTTGGGTGGCATGATGATGCTCGTGCTGGCTGGCGTTGCGATACAATAATGAACTTTTGCGCGAGTCGAGCTTTCCTTTTATATCCCGCTCGCGACTCAGCTCAGAGCGGGTCGCGTGGCGGAGCGCGCTGATTGGTCAGTGGCGGACTCCCTTGATCCTGAGCGGGGTATATAACACGAAGCTCGATCTGCGGGCCGGCATAAAACACCACAAACCCACAACAGCAGCAGCAATGTCAGGACGCGGCAAGGGAGGCAAAGTGAAGGGCAAGTCAAAGTCTCGCTCCAGCAGGGCCGGACTTCAGTTCCCCGTGGGCAGAATTCACCGTCTGCTGCGTAAAGGCAACTACGCCGAACGCGTCGGTGCTGGCGCTCCTGTCTACCTGGCAGCCGTCATGGAATACCTCGCTGCCGAAGTTCTGGAGCTCGCCGGTAACGCCGCACGTGACAACAAGAAGACCCGTATCATCCCACGTCACTTGCAGTTGGCCATCCGCAACGACGAAGAACTCAACAAACTTCTG